>NC_134082.1:140776280-141079310 GCF_000715075.1 Nicotiana tabacum
AGATGGTCTTATGACATTTCGAATGATTTTATTGACGTACTTTTTATGCATTGCATTCATGTGCACTGACCCATGACCAGATGGCGTTATATACGCGTATATATGTAAATATATGTATATGGGATATGGGAAAAGGTTATGGCGTTATATATGCACCACCACCTCCACCACCTGATCAGCTGGTATATGATGATAATGTTGCCCATAGTGGCTAAAATATGATTCAAACGGCGTTATATACGCATATATGGGTAGGTATTCAAATAGCGTTATATACGTATATACATGTATGTATTCAAACGGTTTTATATACGCGTATATATGTATATATATATGTATATGGGATATGGGAAAGGTTATGGCATTATATACGCACCACCACCTGATCAGCTGGTATACGATGATGATTTTGCCCACAGTGGCCGATATGATATGATGGGATGCCCTCAGAGGCTGATGATGTTATGAAACATGTACATATGCACAACATGACATTCATACACATATGCATGACGCTAAGAGTAATTTATGATTTACAAAGTTATTCAGACTTGCAAGATGAGTCACGTACTCTATATTTCTTCCATGTCTCTTATGTACTTATTTATATGCCTTACATACTCGGTACATTATTCGTACTGACGTCCCTTTTGCCTGGGGATGCCGCGTTTCATGCCCGTAGGTCCCAATAGACAGGTCGAGAGCCCTCCAAGTAGGCTATCAGCTCAGCGGAAGATGTTGGTGCGCTCCATTTGCTTCGGAGTTGCTTGTTTGGTTAGTATGGTTTAGACGTGTATTTTTTGGTATGGCGGGACTCTATCCCGACCATTATGACATTTATGTATTCTTAGAGGCTTGTAGACATATGTCGTGTATGTGAAAGATTGTACGGCCTTGTCGGCCTATGTTTTGAGTTTATAAATGATTATGTTGGCCTATTGGGCCCATATGTCACGTGTATCTAATGATGTAATAAGAAAGATACGTTACGTTGGTACTCGGTCGAGTAAGATACCGGGTTGCCCGTCGCGGCCCATCTGTTTGGGTCGTGACAGTCAGTTTCAACAAGAAAGAGGTTGACATAAAAGTTTTGGACCTCATCCTAATACACCTTGGGCGCATCCATTTGGAATAAATGCCCCCACCATTGAAACTCAACCATCTCAATTACTTGTCTCACGCCAGCCATATCAGAAATTGCTGGGTCAAAAGTGCAACCCCACAAGACCTTTTGATGCCTCAATCGATCTGTAGTAGACCTTGTCTCACTTTTCACTCTATTTGCAGAATCAGTCCACTTTACAAGTTCCAATTTTCTTTTTCCAGGCTTCACACTTGAATTTTCTTTTCCACTAGACTTGTCCAACACATCCTCATCAGAAAAAGATTGTTCACTCACAACATGTTTCAACTTTCCTCCTTTCAAAACACCTTTAACCTTTGAACTAGGGGTTGAAACATCCTCCACTGAAGTAGATTGCTTCTTCTTCTAAGATCTGTTAACCAATGAACTGGGTTCCTCCGTTGTTTCCTTATTGACTTTCACCATAGGAATGTCCTTGTCACATATCATTTCTCCATTTTTTACCAACCTCTTCTTTTTCTTCTTACTGTTCCTTTTTCTCTTTTGTAGGGCAGACTCATAAGCCTCTCTTGCTTGTAACCTAGTAGTACGTCGCTTAGTAGAGGAATCAGGAGTGATAACTGCCCTTCTCTTGACAATAAAAGTGTCTAGAGTAATGTTGTCTTGATCTTCCTCATCACTAGACCTCATCTCAGGAACCAGAATTTCCAAGGGCTCAACAACAAAGTGTGGAGAGGGTGCAAGAGTAGAACTAACATGGGAGAAGGATCCTTGACCTATTTCCTCTGGAGAGGGGTCAGGTCCTTCACGATAAGTCCTAGTAGTTTCTGTTGGTGTAGAGTTTTCAAAAATCACCACATATCCTTCTTCCACTAACCCCTATGTCTCATTCCTCTAAGACTCGAGCACACCAGAGATTACATCATGCACTATTCCATCTGCAGATACGACCAGTATGTTTGCGGTGACCTCTTTCTCTAGAGACTCCATGGTTACCACAAACACATGAGCAAGAATTGCTGGAGATTGATCAACACCAACCTCTGAGACCCCTATAGACTGCAAAACTCTACCTTGTTCTCCTCCCTTACTTTTGTCGGTGAGAATTTAGTTGAGAGAGATGAAGGATTATCGAATTTTGGGGTTTCTGAGTTCTCATCATTTGGAGTAAGAGAGAGGTCTGAGAGAGTCGCATGAGAACTAGAGAGAGTATGGGAATCTGGTTTGAGGGTGTTTTTAATGGTTGAGACTGGAGTGGTAAAAGAGGGTTCATCAGGGATGGACGAATCAAGGGTTTTCTATGGGGTGTTCTCAATTGAAGAAGGAATTATTGGGTGATTTTCAGCCATTGCAAGGATACAGTTGAGAATTTTCTGGAGAAAAGCTTAAGAGGAGAGTATGATCGTTCAAGAAGAAGAGAGGGTTTTAATGGGAGAAGATAATTATGAGGGAGAGAGAGAGAGAGAGAGAGAAATCGGTTATGAAATGGCGGTAGTGTGTGGAGTTGTACCTTTCAGAGGGAGATGGAAAGGATTTGAAATGAAAAGACATGACAACAGAGTCTAAAAAGGTGGATGACATGGCACTTGATTTTTGCACCTTTTTAAGATATGTATGAAAAGAATGCACATGACTACTAACCTGTGGTGCAAGAACCAGGTTCTTGACCAGTCTTTGAAAATTTTAATCCTCTTTTACCACCCATACAATGCGTCTACAACTTCTATAATAATTATGCGTATCTACCTATAACGGTATTGAAACGAGTTAGACTTGGCCAGAAAACACTTTAGCTAATGTTACCTGAGTGTGACTTTTATAGCCAATGTGATGGGAATAAGGTTCTCAATTTTTCTTTATTAGCTCCATCTCCAGCGTGTTTCTTTCAAAATGTTCTTTGCTCAATGCTTTGGTAAAGATATTTGCGATTTGGTCTTCTGTACTACAGAACTTCATACAGATAAGTCCTTTCTCCACATTGTCCCTCAAAAAATGATATCGCACAACAATGTGCTTGGTTCTTTTGTGTTGAACTGGATTCTTGGCCATGTTGAGTGCACTGGTTTTATCATATAGAAGAGGTACACAGTCACTGTACAAACCAAAATTTTCCAATTGCTGTTTGATCCATAGGAGCTGAGCACAGCAAGAAGTTGCAGCTACATATTCTGCTTCAGCTGTTGAAAGAGCCACTGAGTTTTTCTTTCTTATGCCCCATGAGATGAGACATGAATCTAGAAAGTGAGCCATTCTAGAAGTACTTTTCCTGTCCATAAGATAACCAGCATAGTCAGCATCAACATATCCAATTAGATTAAATTTGTCCCCTGAGGGGTAGTACAAGACCAGGTCCTGTATTCCTTTAAGATATCTCAAAATTCTTTTGGCAGCATTCAAATGAGATTTTTAGGGATTTGACTGAAACCTTGCACGCAGCTCCACACTAAAGACAATATTAGGTGTGCTGGCAGTGAGGTAGAGAAGAGACCCAATAATGCCTCTGTACATGGTTTGATTTATAGGAGATCCAGAATCATCCATGTCCAGTGGAGTAACAGTGGCGATGGGAGTGTCTATCACTTTTGATGCTTCCATATCAAACCCCTTCAGGAGCTCCTTGATGTATTTCTGCTGGCAGATGAATGTACCCTTTGTGTACTGCTTCACTTGAAGACCCAAGAAGAAATTCAGCTCACCCATCATACTCATTTCAAACTTACTTCTTATGAGTTCTACAAATTCTTCACATAGTGAATCAGCTGTTGCCCCAAAAATGATATCATCAACATATACTTGAATGATGAGCAGGTTCCTCTCCTGTTTCTTTAGGAATAGGGTGTTGTCAATTTTCCCTCTTGCAAAACCATTTTCCAAGAGGAACTTTGACAGCCTTTCATACCACGCTCGAGGAGCCTACTTCAACCCATACAATGCCTTATCCAGTTTGAACACATATTCAGGGTGGTCATGACATTCAAACCCTGGAGGTTACTTTACATAGACTTCTTCCTTAAGAAATCCATTCAGAAATGCACTTTTGACATCCATTTGGAATAGAGTGAATTCCATATGTGATGCAAAAACGATTAGGATTCTAATAGATTCCATGCGAGCAACTGGAGCAAACATCTCATCATAATCAATTCCTTCCTCCTGATTGTAACCTTGAACCACTAGCCTAGCCTTGTTCCTTGTAGTGTTTCCATGTTCATCAAGCTTTTTCCTGAATACCCACTTGGTTCCTATGATGGTTCGATCTGAGGGTCGAGGTACCAGGTGCCATACATTGTTCTTTTCAAACTGATGCAACTCATCTTGCATGGCTGTAATCCAGTCTGCATCCTTTAAGGCCTCCTTGATATTTTTGGGTTCTATTTGGGAAAGAAAAGTTGAGAACGCAAGTGAATTTCTGGCTTTTGATCTAGTTTGCACTCCGAAATCTAGATGGGTAATTATGCTGTCAAGAGGATGAGAGCTTTTGTGTTTCTAGTTGGGCATTTGAGGCTCATTTGCAGAGGTGCTGAGTAGATCTAGCTGGTTCCCTTGTGTTCTTCTCCCAGCTACTTATGAATTACTTTGCACTGCATTAACCACTATTTCTTCAGATTCAGTGATTGTAATTGTGGTACCTGGTTCCCTTGAGGCAAAAGTTTCATTGTCTCCACTTGGATCCTTCACTTGACTCATCATGTCTGCCTTTCCATTTGTCATGTCGATGACTTCACCTGGAACCAGTAAGGGCTCCCCATCTTGATCATCCTTGTTGATTTTCTCACATGAGGGATAGGACTCGTCAAAGATTACGTGAACACTTTCCTCAACATACTGAGTCCGCTTGTTGTATATCTTGTAAGCCTTGCCTTGAGAAGAATACCCCAAAAAGATTTCTTCATCACTCTTGGCATCAAATTTTGCAAGCAGATCTTTTCGATTGTTGAGAACATAACATTTGCACCCAAATGTTCTCAGGTGAGCCAGCTTGGGCTTCCTTCCATTCAGTAACTCATAGGGGCTTTTGTTTAGGAGAGATATGATCATGCACCTGTTCACCAAGTAGCAGGCAGTGTTGACAGCTTCAGCCCAAAAGTTCTTTGCAATCCTACTGTCGATTAGCATAGTTCTTGCCATTTCCTCAAGAGTTTTATTCTTCCTTTCCACAACTCTATTTTGCCGGGGAGTTCTTGGGGTTGAGAAATTGTGAGTAATGCCATTTTCGGTACAGAATTCATCAAACTTGGCATTGTCAAACTCTATTCCATGATCTGATATAATGCATGCTACTCTCGATTCCATCTTCACTTGGATTTTCTTTACAAAGGCTACGAATACTTCAAAGGTTTCATCTTTTGTTCTAAGAAACAGAGTCCAAGTGAATCTGAGTAGTCATCCACTATCACAAAGATGTACCTTTTCCTCCTCTGCTTTGCACTCTCATAGGTCCACATAGATCCACATGAAGGAGATCAAGTGGTTTTGAGGTGCTGACATCTTTCTTTGACTTGAATGAGGACTTCACATGCTTCCCTCTAGCACAAGCATCACAAACTTTGTGTTCTTTGAACTTTGACATGGGCAGACCGCGAATCATGTCCTTCTGAATTAGTTTATTCAAAGAGAGAAACTTGCGTGCCCCAGTCTTCTGTGCCATAGCTCAGCATCATCATCAACAACTTTCAAGCAACTCAGATCACCAATTTGTAGAGACTCGAAATCAGCAACATAGATGTTCTTGTATCTTTTGGCCACAAGTACCACTTCACCAGTTACTAGATTTGTAACTGTGCATATTTTGGACAAGTACTCCACCTTGTTTCCTTTGTCACAAATCTGAGAAACACTCAAGAGACTGTACTTAAGACCATTGACATAGTACACATTCTTAATTGAGTGAGTGAGTGACTTTCCAACTTTTCCAACACCAAGAATGTACCCCTTTTGCCCATTTCTAAAGGATACACTATCTCTTTCCCATTTCCAGTCATGTGCTTTGAGCAACCACTATCCATGAACCATTGTTGACTGCTTCCTCTCACTGTTCCCTACATATGGGTTAGATTTAGGAACCCAAGCAAGTTTGGGTCCCTTGTAATAAGCAAGAGGATGAATAAGTGCTCTTTTAGTCCATGCAGGTAACATGCATTTTTTATGAGTGGCACCTGGTCCTTTTTCAGCAGTTACTCTCTCTGCAAAAACTTTGTTTTTCTACAAAAATTGAACTCTAGCTTGGCAATTTTCCTTGAAATGCCCATTGTTCCCACAGTGGGTGCACAACCAATTATCAGATACAGTAACATATTTGATGTGAGGGTTATAAGGAGTTTTCTTCTTTTGAAACCCTATTCCCTGCCTGTTACCACCATTATTTACATACATGGCAATGATAGCTTTCGAGGACCAGGTCCATTTAAGAGACTTCTCAAGATAATTCTTCACTCTTTCCAGTTCCGCTTGGAGCTGCCTATTTTTCTCAAGTTTAGCACACAAATTAGTTCTCACAGCAGTTAACTCTTTTTAAAGGTTAATGTGTGCCTCATAGCTATCTCTTTCCCTTTTTTAGAATTTCCAGGCCTACACTCAGCTTCAAGTTCCTCTATTGTTTCCTTTAAGTCTACAATCACTACTAGAAGGTCATTTCTCTACCGCTCAATACCATTCACTTTTTCCACTAAGGCCTCTTTTTATTTATTGAAATTCTTAATGATTTCCTTATAGTCAACAACTATAACCACCAAATCATCTCTTTCATGTTCTACACTAGCAATTTTTTCCAGTTAGAACCACCTTTTCATTTTCAAGATTACTTATGCTTTCCTTCATATCAACTACACACACTACCAACTCATCTCTTCTTTGTTCAGCTTCTCCTAGTTCTAAGGTCAAGGCATCTTTATCATCTACAAGACTATGATAGGCATCAATTAATACATTTGCTAATGACATGAGTTTCTTAGGGGAGTAGGATTTCAGATTTCTCTGAACATCCCTGAAGTTTACCTCATCATTGTCATCTTCTTCATCATCGTCTGATTGAGCCATCAAAGCAAATAGAAAATCATATTCATTTCCTTCACTTTCAACTGCCATCATGGAACTGTCACCTACATTGGTTTCTTCTTCAGACTCACTGGAGGAATCTCCCTATGCTACAAGAGCCTGCTTCACCACATTGTCAGTAGAGATCTTCCTTTTGAAGTGTTTGTCAGGAACTGAGTTCCTCTTTGCTGCTTTATCAGGGTTGTATTTGGAGTGTTCTTGCTTTATGAGAGGTCAATATTTGATAAAGTTATACGACTTTCCACACTTATGGCAGAGATCATAGTTCTTTACTCTGCGGGGGTTGCCCTTTTTCAGTATTCCTCCATTTCTTCTAACCATATTCTGAAACCTTTTAGTTAAGTAAACCATGTCAATGTACTCCTCACTTGAGTCATTGCTTTCAGCTTTGAGTACTAGGTTTTTTCCTTCTTTGGTTCTCTTCTTTTACTGTCTATCTTCCTCTTCATTTTGTAGGTTTTCAGATTTCCAACTAGCTCGTCTATGGTTAGCTCCTGCAAGCCCTTTGCTTCAGTAATAGCATTCACTTTACTTTCCCATGAACTAGGTAGGATGCTAAGAATTTTCCTCACAAGCTTTTTCCTGGGAATGACTTCACCAAGTGAGTGTAACTCATTTATGATGGAAGTGAATCTTGTGTGCATGTCTTGAATAGATTCATCGTGTTTCATCCTAAAGAGCTCATACTTAGTGGTAAGCATATCAATCTTAGATTGCTTTACTTGAGTGGTTACCTCATGTGCTGTTTGCAAAACTTCCCATATCTCTTTGGCAGTTTGACAAGCCGAGATTCTGTTGTATTCATTAGGTCTTATGCTACACACCAAAATTTTCTTGGCACAAAAATCTTTCTTCACAGCTTTCCTATCTGCATTGGTGTATTCTTTTCTGGTCCTTGGCATCGTCAATGGAAGATCTCCGACACTCTTTGTTGGGATATAAGGACCATCACACATGTCATCCCACAACTCAAAGTCTTCTGCCATGATGAAATCATGCATTCTCATCTTCCACCACCCTAGTATTGCCCATTGAACCTGGGTGGTCTATACGTAGAATGACCTTCTTCAAAATTTGGTGGAGTAGCCATAAGGATCCTTCCTAGGTGTTAGCCTAATAAGATGAACCTGCTCTGATACCAATTGATAGTTTATATGAGTCCACCAAACTATAGAGAGACCAGGTCCTCTTATGAGTTCCCACTGAGAATGCTAATGAAATAGCAAGTAAATAAGATAGGGAGTTTTACATGAAAAAATCCCTGCTCAAGAGGATAAAAAAATCACGACCTACACTAGTAGGATTTCAAATTCATTATGAGAAACTTTTAGATTACAACCTATGAAATATAGGAATTAAATTCTTAATCCCTCACTAACTTATAATACACCTATTACAAGCCACGTTGCAATATACTATTACAAAGACTTTAACTCATGACTAACTCTAGTCACGACACAAACACTAAGGGTTTATAGTTTTACAAGTGGGTTCCTAAGAAACGCTTCTAGATAAGCAAATTAGGAATTACAATGAAGAACAATTACAAAGTTACAACTCAACTAAGGACAACAATATACTAGATTTTGGAACTGGTCCGTAGTAGTGTTAAACTTTGTTCTTGATGCACTTGAGAATTGAATGCTCGAATGTCAGATGGCTTGAATGCTTGAAGTGAATTCTCAAATGTTCAAGTGAAGTTTTGTTGTAATGCTCTTGTTAATATCACTTGAATGACATCACTTGAATGATGTAATCACTTTGTTGGTCAAAGGACAAGTGACTGCAAAACTGTGCTGCACTGTTTCTGTGTACTGTACTGGCAGTCATTTTCCAGCTGTACACAGTTGATTTTGTACTGTTGTTAGGGAAACACAAGGGTATCAAGTCCTTGTGTTGGTTCTCTATCTTCTGAAGTTGTAGCAGTTCATATTAGCTGGAGTCCGTTGATTTGTAATATGTACCAAGTGTGTCAGGTTCCTTATCTGGTTCTTTGATAGTAAGTTTGTTAGATCATCGAAACATAAAGCTAAGACATTGGAAACCCATAACTTAACTATTCATTGGTGTGTGTCACGACCTTAAAACTGACCCGGCCGTGATGGAGCCTATCGTGAAACTATGCCAGCCGACACAACTCTCAAATTAACCATTTAATCAAAACAATCGTCGTTAAGCCTTTAATTAATCAGTTTTCTCATAATATAAGTCTAAATGGACAGTGCAGAATTAATTACACAAGCCCGACATCGGGGTGTCACAAGTCATGAGCATTTACTAAGGTCTGAATACAACAAGAGTCTAAAAATGTACTAAATAGAGTCTAAGGAAGACATGAGGGAGAAAAGTAGTGCTGCGAACATCGGCAGATATCTTGCTAACTCCAATGATTCCGCCACTGAGCAATCAACACCCACTATCGGGTTCAGAACTACCTGAATCTACACACAATGTGTAGGGAGTAATGCGAGTACGCCAACTCAGTAAGTAATAAAGGTAAATGAAAGCTGAGCAGTAAGAAAACACGTAAAACTCAGTATAATGCTACAACAAATGCAATACCTTTCCAAAACAGTACAAAAATTGTTTTCTTCATAAATCAAACTCAGTTTCAGTAAAACCCTTTTTAAACAACTTTAAATAGTTTCAAACGAGTGATAGAAATAGTGAGTAAAAACGATGGAAAGGTAAACAGCCCTCGAGCAAAATATGTACCATAAACCGCCCCTCAGGCATAATATCAACAGACCCAGCCCCTTGGGCTATCTCACAATCACTCTTAATTAGCCCCTCGGGCAAACATGGATCAAGAACAACCCCTAGTGTATCAATATGAAACAACCACAGCCCCTCGAGCTACGATATATCACTCACACTGGGTACTTGCGCTCACTGAGGGTGTACAGACTCCGGGAGGGGCCCCTTACAGCCCAATCACAATATCAAGCCATATCGTGGCATAATCAAACAGGCACCCGACCTTATAACAAGCTACCTCGTGGCGTAACAAATCAGGCCTTCGGACTCATAGTCATGAATCAGTACCACACTGCTACGGCATGCAGTCCGATCCCATAATATCCTCACAACACAGGCCCTCGGCCTCATTCAGTCAGAAATCTCTCAAGCCACTCGACAACAGTAAAACATGATGCTCATCCCAAAATATCATTGAAAATATGAAAAATGAAGTAAAAATGGTTGAGTTATGAAAACAGTAGAATACAACATGACTGAGTACAAATATGAAGTCAAAACAGTAAGGAATAGTAGTAAAAATCCCCTAAGGGTCTAAAATAGTTGGCACTAGGCCCAAATATGGCATTCAGCCCAAAACTTGATAATACTTTTCAAAACACACTGATATCAAACGGGTTTTTAATCAAATACGTGACTTAACAGTCGTACGGGATGGACTAAGTCACAATCCCCAACGGTGAACGACCCCACGCTCGTTATCTAGCACGTGCGTCACCTCAAAGTAGAATAACTATGTGAAATCCAGGGTTTTATACCCTTAGGACAAATATTTACAATCATTACTTACCTCAATTCGTTCCAAATTCTAGCCCGTGATGCCTTTGCCTCTCAACTCGGCCTCCGAATGCTCCAAATCTCCAAGTGTTTCCCTTTGATTCCCTCTTCAATCCTTCTCAAAAAGCTCCAAAATCGCTCAAAAATGGTGAAAGATAGACTAAAAATCATGAACATGGCTATTTAAACATTCTGCCTAGGCCAAAAATTCATTCTTCACGAATGCGGTCAAAGCTTCGCGTTCGCGAAGCACAAATAATTCACAGCCCAAATTTCATCTTACGCGAACGCGAATACTACCCTCACGAATGCGATGCCTTACTCAGCTCAGCCTATGCGGATGCATTTTTCCAGTCGCGAACGCGATGCTTTAGGGCCTGGTGCCCAAGTCTGCTTCACCCCTCTACGCGAACGCGAACCATGACATGCGCTCGCGATGCACAACCAGACTCAACCTTCGCGAACACGGGACCAACATCGCGAACGCGAAGGGTAACTGGCCTGCCTCACTCAACATCTCTTTGCAAACGCGAGGGACCACTCATAAACGCGAAGAGCAAAACTCTGTAATACTGATCTGAAGAAATCTGCAACTTGCAAAGCAAGAATTTGATCCGTTTAACCACCTGAAACTCACCCGAGGCCCTCAGGATCTCAACCAAACATGCCAACATATCCCATATCATCATTCAAACTTGTTCCAACCTTCGAGATGCTCAAAACAACATCAAAACACCAAGATCACATCAGATTCAAGCCTAAGAATTCCAAAAACTTTTGAATTCCGAATTCGATTCAAAAGTCTATCAAGCCTCGTCCGAATGACCTGAAAGTTTTCACACACGTCACAAATGACACAATGGACCTACTCCAACTTCCAGAATTCCATTCCGACCCCTATATCAAAATCTCACCTATCAACCGGAAAACGCCAAAAATCCCATTTTCGCCAATTCAAGCCTAAACCTTGCGCGGACCTCCAAAATACATTCTGATCATGCTCCTAAGTCTCAAATCACCTAACGGAGCTAACCAAATCATAAATATTCCAATCCGAGATCATATACTAACAAGTCAAAACCTGGTTAAACCTTTCCAATTTAAGCTTCAAACTGAGAATTGTTCTTCCAAATTCATTCCGATTACCCTGAAAACCAAAACCGACGATTTGATTAAGTCATAATACATCACATGGGGCTAGTCATGCCCGAGAACTGGCGAGCAAAGTGTAAAAGCTCAAAACGACCAGCCGGGTCGTTACATCCTCCCCTACTTAAACATACGTTCATCCTCGAACATGCCCAAAGTTGTTTCGAAAACCATCAACTCACCGTGCAACCTTACTATGCATATACCTGAGGGTGATCCCACGTCACTTTATCTCATATAGGTCCAATAACATAATGTAACTGAGATTTCACAATCCAACCTAGCCTATGAACCTTAAAACCACATCTCCACTTCTGAAATCATCCATAAGGCCAGAATCTCACATCTATACTCTGAATAAGCCCGAAAAAGCTGTAACAAACCATACCTGCAACCTCAGATGCAATTACATGATATACCACATAACTCAACCACTCGTAGCGATAACTTCTAATCACGGCAGTTGCTCAAAGCAACCAAATATCGATAATAAGCCTCTTATCCAATAAAGCCTCACTCCAACACTTCTGTATACTGCCAATGATAAATGAAACACGTAGAAAGTCACAACCATTCGTGAAGCCCCTTCTCCTTTGGCAAGGACCATAGCAAATTTCTGAGCCGAACCTTGATATTATCTTCCAACATGCTGGAATCGAATCCGTTTGTATTCATTATAGATCCCGACGATCTCATCTAATCCAACATAACTACTCTGGTGACATGACACATCAATACAAACTAAATCCACAACTCGTGCAATTCGCGCACCAATAAGCAACAATTCGAACATACTCGAATCATGATAATGACTCAAATGAGAGAGCTGTACCGCAATCTCACCGGTACCACCACATGCAATGTTGAGAAAACGTCACACATCGTAGAAACAGAACACGCAAATCTAACCCGAAGGAGCATACCTCCACATAACTTTGCTGCAATGAGCGACCCTATCCAAACACTAGCTCACATGAAACACCTCAAGTCACTATGCTCAAACTCGACAACCATGCATAATTCGATGTCTAGAACCAAAACAAATCATCATAACCATGGCGAAGCAATTGACATAACATTACACAAACCTTAAAGGACACAACCGATACGCCATCCGCCGAGCAATACCCCATACTCTTCCCGCTCAAATTCCATTGAGTGGCCCCAATTAAAACGCACCACGTGTGTCTATAACCAACAAATCCCAATGCCTTGCCACACATAAAGGTAACTAATAGATCTCCCAAGGTCATTAATAAGCTCAACAACAATCGGATCAACACATCCCTTAACAATACAACTCGAAGTCAACCAAGCCGACTCAAGTTAGAACACACATCCACATTGGCCTACCAATGAACCCCTTATCAAGGAGTCCTTGAAGTTGTTCCTTCAACTCCTTTAACTCCGTCGGTGCCACACGCTATGGTGCCTGACAGCAAATCAATACCAAAATCAATAACCCTGTCCGGCAACATGTCCAGCAGTAGGAAACACATCCAGAAGAATCCCTCATCACCGGAACTGATTCAATGGTAGGAGTCTCTGCACTGACATCCATCACGAAGGCCAAGTAAGAAAAACAACCCTTCCCAGCCATCAGTTGGGTCATCAAAAATGAAACCACCCTACTGAAAACATAATCCATTGAACCTCGCCACCCAATCCATGGCATGCACGGCTTAGCCAACGTTGCCGTCCTAATGCAACAACCTAGAATAACACAACACTAAGACAACCGGTCCATATCCAATATCACACCAAAATCTAGCATACTAAGCAACAAGGATCCTCTCAGGCCTCCAAACCTCTAATAGTTACCACACAAGACCAATATACACGGTCCACAACCACGACCTAACCTTTTTATGAGAACTCCCAGTCTCCAAATTCATACTGCACGCGATTCACAATATCCGATCCCAATTCAACTATCCGAATATACAATACACCTCTAATACCCAATTATCCCATGAGAGGTACTCCTATAAATCTTTTGTTCCACCAAGCAAATTCGAATATCAGCAGTCGATCCAACAAGAGAGTGCCTCAATACTAATGAAATATCAACAACTTAATCACATTGCCCTTTTTCTAAAACATATACTCTCATCAAGCCACACCAATTAGTAATATCATTTCCCTAATCATCTGAACTGTCCATGCCACCTAAGAGTGTGTGACCTTTCTTTCAAAACCGAACGGTGACCTCACACATGCAAATCTTAATCCTA
This sequence comes from Nicotiana tabacum, assembly GCF_000715075.1. NCBI lineage: Eukaryota > Viridiplantae > Streptophyta > Magnoliopsida > Solanales > Solanaceae > Nicotiana > Nicotiana tabacum. The sequence goes on from NC_134082.1 coordinate 140,790,336, forward strand.
CACAACATACCATATATACCATACCATCCTAGGATAAACATGAGAACTTCATATCCTTTCTGAGCCACAAGCAACTACATACTCAACTAGCCAAGAACTTTCCATTGATCCCATCTAGAAGAATATCGCTATACATCCCATGCTCCTCACGCTAGTAGAAAATATATATCTCTAACCGTGGTAGAAACCATCAAGAACTCTCCGAATTCAATTTGCACAAATCTAGACCGTCAGGACTGAATCCTTCTAACTTAACCAATCTATGTAGGTCACTAAAACCCAAGAGCATTGCCATGAAACACCTGCAGAAACTCATTACCTCATAAGCATCCAAAGAACAAATCATATCCTTACCATGCCGATCCGGCCTACTACCAAGCTATCCCATCTATCCAAGTTCCTTCTGATTTACCTTCAACTTGATACTTCTTCTTGTTATAACACCACAATTCCTCAACCTAGACTCACCACACGAGACCTAAGCATAAAACCATACCGTCTAAGGCTCCTAAGCCACTGGATACTCTCTTAATTATTCCCAAATGCACCACACTCACAATACCTTCCCTGAAGTGAATCACTACGAGCCCAAAGCCATTACCTTCGCCTTCCTGATACTGATATATAGACTCCCCTAATGATATAGAAATATCACAAGTCTTGACACCCTCCAATGCAAACCTCAGTTTCTAGCCGATTATAAAACATGAAAATTTCCAATTATTACATGTAAAATCTTGAATCCATTAGAACCATTCTTGAGGGTCATCCACTCTACTCAAACCGCAATTAGACAGATCAAACGGACCGGATGACCTGTGCTCCATTAGCACTCCGACACCATAGAATGTACCCTCACCTTAATACTACCAAGCAACTTCATGCTCTATGCACCGTACATCCTCTACCAATAACAACTCAAGTCCTTCCATGATTCTCATACACCCATAAAGTATAACATAACCTTTATTGGTATTTATTTTACTCGAGCCATCCTTGGTCTCAACCTCCATAAGCCATCACTGATTCACTCGTACGCCTCAAACTGGAACCAACATAACACATTATCGTGCAATCAACTAATCAATAGCAAACTCCCCTACTTGGATCAAAGCCATAGATCAAAACACATAATAACTCATAATGCATATACTCTATTACTGCCATAATACCATAGTGAGATTAAACTCAATCCTTCATAAGCTCGTGAAACACAGACCATCTAGTACTTTAAATCTTCTGCAAATCTCGCATTCATCTTCGTAATAGTCAAGCCCACTCTCTTAGGCGACCCAAATTTTGAATTGTAACACATATATTTCACTGGTAACAGAGATCTTCCAATAAACAACATAAAGGATCACGCAAACTTCTGAACACTCCACAAGGGAAAACCCACCTGCTTCGCCTCAAACTAATAACTCTTTATACCCTTCCACCGTCATATACATTACATAGTCACTTAATCTTCCTGAGTCTGAACTCATACCACAATGTGAAATCTACTTCACTTTCCAACTAGGCAACATGAAAAGATCCTTCAACACACCCACAACTTGGGCCATACATCAAATCATGATGGGAATCAAGCACAAAATAGTTCTTACTATCCCCAAGCAGACCCTTCTCATCTCATTCAAATCATATGAACACATCTCGCAGTCACCTCATACTCATCACATAGTCATCCAGCCATCACTTCCACTAGTAGGGACACTACCGATCATATAAATTCAAAAAGCACGTGCTCACACAATCAACACTTCAGTGCTCAAGCTACAGGAAAAACCCGGCCTCAAGTCCTCTAGACTAGCCCATCTCGCCCCTCGATTAGGGAATTACAAGCCGTCAATGCACAGCTGATACCGAGTGCCCATGTGCGCATGCGAATGCATAGAAGGAATTCAAAGAGTTACATTTCAAGCTGAATCAAGGACGCACGATAAGAATTCAAGAATGTGAAGTTTTTCCTAAAGGTTCTACAGCCTCCCGAGGATAAGTACAAACGTCTCCGTATCGATCAGCGAGACTCTACTAAACCTTCTCATGACTCATGAGACCTATGTAACCTAGGCTCTGATACCAATTTGTCATGACCCTAAAACCGATCCGGCCATGATGGCACCTATCGTGAAACTAGGCCAACCGACACAACTCCCGAATTAACCATTTAATCAAAACAGTCATCATTAAGCCTTTAATTAATCAATTATCTTATAATATAAGTCAAAATGAACAGTGCAGAATTAATTACACAAGCCCAACATCGGGGTGTTACAAGTCACGAGCATCTACTAAGGTCTGAATACAACAAGAGTCTAAAAATGTACTAAATACAGTCTAAGGAAGACATGAGGGAGAAAAGCAGTGCTGTGAATGTCGATAGCTACCTTGCTAACTCCAATGACTCCGCCACTAAGCAATCAACACCCGCTACCGGGTTCAGAACTACCTAAATCTGCACACAAGGTGCAAGGAGTAATGTGAGTACGCAACCTCAGTAAGTAAAGGTAAATGAAAGATGAGCAGTAAGAAAACACGTAAAACACAACATAACGCTACAACAAATGCAATAACTTTCCAAAACAGTACAGAAATCATTTTCTTCGTAAATCAAGCTCAGTTTCAGTAAAACCCTTTTTAAACAACTTTAATAGTTTCAAATGAGTGATAAAAATAGTAAGTAAAAACGATAGAAATGTAAACAGCCCCTCGGGAAAAATATGTACCATAAATCGTCCCTCGGACATAATATCAATAGACCCAGCCCCTCGGGTAGCATAACATAAATCAAGAACCGCCCCTCTGGAAAACATGGATCAAGAACAGCCCTTAGGGCATCAATATGAAACAACAACAGCCCCTCGGGCTACAACATATCACTCACACTGGGTACCCGCGCTCACTGGGGGTGTACAGACTCCGGGAGGGGCTCCTTACAGCCCAAGTGCAATAACAAGTCATCTCGTGGCATAATCAAACAGGCACTCGGCCTCATAACAACAAGCCACCTCGTGGCATAACAAATCAGGCCCTCGGCCTCATAGTCATGAATCAGTACCACACCGCTGCGGCATGCAGTCCGATCCCATAATATCCTCACAACACAGGCCCTCGGCCTCACTCAGTCAGAAATCTCTCAAGCCACTCGGCAACAGTAAAACATGATGCTCAGCCCAAAATATCATTGAAAATATGAAAAACAAAGTAAAAATGGCTGAGTTATGAAAACAGTAGAATACAGCATGACTGAATACAAATATAAAGTCAAAATAGTGAGGAATAATAGTAAAAATCCCCTAAGGGTCCAAAATAGTTGGCACGAGGCCCAAATATGGCATTCAACCCAAAACATGATAATATTTTCCAAAGCACACTGATATCAAACAAGTTTTTAATCAAATACGCGACTTAACAGTTGTATGGGATGGACTAAGTCACAATCCCCAACGGTGCACGACCCACGCTCGTCATCTACTGCGTGCGTCGCCTCAAAGTAGCATAACGATGTGAAATCTGTGGTTTCATACCCTCAGTACAAACATTTACAATTATTACTTACCTTGATCTGGTCCAAACTCTAGCTAGCGATACCTTTGCCTCTCAACTCGGCCTACGAATGCTCCAAATCTCCAAGTGTTTCCCTTTGATTCCCTCTTCAATCATTCTCAAAAAGCTCCAAAATCGCTCATAAATGGTGAAAGATAGACCAAAAATCGCGAACATGGCTATTTAAACATTCTGCCCAGGCCAAAAATTCCTTCTTCGCGAACGCGGTCAAAGTCTCGCGTTCGCGAAACACAAATAATTCACAACTCAAATTTCCTCTTATGTGAACGCGAACACTACCCTCGCAAACGCGATGCCTTACAGCTCAGCCTATGCGGACGCGTTTCTTCAGTTGCGAACGCGATGCTTTAGGGCATGGTGCCCAAGTTTGCTTCACCCTTCTGCGCGAACACGAACCATGTCATGCGTTCGTGATGCACAATCAGACTCAACCTTCACGAATGCGGGACCAATATCTCTTCGCGAACGCGAGGGCCTTCTTGCGAACGCGAAGAGCAAAACTCTGCAACACTGATCTGAAGAAATCTACAACTTGCAAAACAAGAATTTGATCCGTTTAATTATTCAAAACAACATCAAAACACCAAGATCACATCGTATTCAAGCCTAAGAATTCCAAAAACTTCCGAATTCCGAATTCGATCAAAAAGTCAATCAAACCTCGTCCGAATGACCTGAAATTTTGCACACACATTAAAAATGACACAAAGGACCTACTCGAACTTCCAGAATTCCATTTTGAGCCCTATATCAAAATATCACCTATCAATCAAAAAATGCCAAAAATCCCATTTTCACCAATTCAAGCCTAAACCTTCCGCGGACCTCCAAAATACATTTCGATCATGCTCCTAAGTCCCAAATAACCTAACAGAGCTAACCAAATCATAAAAATTCCAATTCATGATCATATACTAACAAGTCAAAACTTGGTCAAACCTTTCAAATTTAAGCTTCAAACTAAGAGCTGTTCTTCCAAATTCATTCCGATTACATTGAAAACCAAAATTGACAATTTGCATAAGTCATAATACATCACACGGGGCTATTCATGCCTGAGAACTGGTGAGCAAAGTGCAAAAGCTCAAAACGACTAGTCGGGTCATTACAGTGTGTTCCTGGCTGATGACAATCAACACTTCACGCTTTTCCTTTCTCTAGGCATGGTTTGTTGTTGATGCCCAATTATGTTCTACTTATTTAGAAGCGGGAGTAAGCAGGACTTTGTCGTCTTGCTTCCACTCAAGTTCAATTTTACCCCTCGATTTAGTTTACGTTATTTCCTTGCTGAATGTAAATTGGGCCAATTTAGAGTCCTTTTAGGTAAATAAAGTGGTGCTCCCCTTTTGCAATTCCTCTTAGTCGTCTTTCAATCTCTATAGGTTCTCCGATTTTCCTCTTCTTTATTATTTCTTCTTGTGAAATTATTGAGTTCTGTTGTTTCTATCGTGGTCCAAAAACTAGTGTCAATGTAACGAGTACATACAGGGGAACTTCTTAGCTTTTAGATGCCCATTTTTCCTTGTTTTCTCCTTCATTGCTCTTTCTTAGTTTCTCTCAAGCGTTACCCATTGTCTCTACTATATAGAATTAAGAGTATTGACTGAAGGAATAGGTCAACCACTTTGAAGAAACCTATTTCAAGATCCCAGGAGGGAGATACATACAAACTTCAGTGTGAAAAAAGTTGCACTGTTGATCTTATTATTATGCCCACGACAAGACATTAACTCGTGTAAACCATTATCTCTTTCACTTTCTAGGGTTTTTTCTTATGTTCTTAATCTTGTTCATATATCTTAATTTCAAATTATTGTTGTTTATAGATTATTTAAATTTTGATTTTGAGATTGACTCTGTTTTGTAAAATCGATCTTTTGAGTTGTATTTGGCATGTGTTTAGCTGACATGGTTCATTTTAAGATTTTAGTGTATGATTTTGAGGTTAACTAGGTTCACATTCTGCCAAAAGTTAATTGCATTTGCAACCTTAATTTTGGAATTAATTCAGAACTTCGAAGAAAATTATTTTTATAGTTTATTTAATTATTCAATCTTTCATTGTGTGCCACTTTGAAACAAATTGTAATCATTTGGATTTCTTTAATTAGTGCTTATTTCTTACTCTGGGTGTAATTCTATTTTACACCAAGATCAAATCGGATTCAAGCCTAAGAATTTCAAAAACTTCCGAATTCCGAATTCGATCAAAAAGTCTATCAAATTTCAGCCAAATTAATGCGACTCGGGGACGCCCGACCATCGGTAACAAAATCATAGGCCATTACTTCGAATCTACTTTGGAAAGAACCGGTTAAAACAGGATACCCTCAATAGGCAAACGAGCTTCGACCATGTCAGCTCCAAATTACAAGGCTTCGAGCTACTCAACTTATAAGCTAAAACCCATCGGAGGTGCTCGAATACCGCCACTAACGACATGAAATCGAGCTTTTTCCCGAACCGACGACGGGTTAGGAAAAATTATTTCGAAAAGACCTTAATGATAGGAAAGCAAAGCCTACATATATCCACGAGAAAAAACGTAAGAGCCATTGTCGCCAGCCAAACGAGCCTCAGGGCCACACTCTAAAAGGTAGCAATGACCAACAACGTAAGAGCCGGTGTCGCCAGCTTGAATATTGAAAACTTGAGGATCAAAATGAGCTCGAGTTGTAACCGACCGGATCCAAAATAGTTAACTACACATGCCTAAGGGCGTAGCATAAGTGCCATTGTCGCCAGCCAAACGAGCCTTAGGGTCACACACTTAAAAGATCGTTTCGACCCAAGGCATAAGAGCCATCATCGTCCACCCATGCAGGAACAAAAAATCTTTTAGGGTCAATTAAGCACGAGTCGTAACCCGACTCGGAGACTGAACCTAAAGTAGTTAAGAAGTAATTACCAAGGGCAAGGCGTAAGAGCTATAACGCTAGCTTGCACTAAAGGCCGCGTTTACTGAGCATACAAGAGCCCCCAGACCTGCCTGACAAACTCCGGAACCAGCCCCCCTGGTCAAAAGCAATGTGGAGGGAAATACAAAGAAGATAAAACTTCAAGTTTTCTTTTCTTTTTACAAGCGCAAAGGTGTAGTCTCCATCTACAAACATACTCTGCGAATAGCAAATACAAAATGGCAAAATCTACGCTCCGCTCCAGAAGGCTACGACCTACCAGCCCCAGTTTTTCTCCCCGTGACGTCGGCAAGAAGTAAACCAAGCATCGCGCTTGCTCGAGTCAACTCTTCCAGGAGAAAAAAACCCCTGGCACTAATCTCTTCAAACACCTCTCCTTGGGATCTACAACGAACGTATCCCTCGATCCTCTTCTCACGATCGAGGGCCCACTTAAACTCAGCTCGAACATCAATGACGTCCTTCAGATGAATCACTATCTCTTCATCAGCCTTGGTCCGACTCAATGCTGCTTTAGTCCGAGCATACGTGCGATCATATCCACTCAAACCGAAGATTGAGTCTGCACCTGAGCCCTCAGTCCACCACAAGCATTCCTAACTCGGTCGCCTTTTCCCCTAAGGTACTCTTGAGCCTTTGTCTTTTTTCTGCAACTAAAATAGGCAAAAAGCCTAACCTCAATGGTTAAAAAAGCGAAACTCTTACTACGAGAGGTCACCTACCCCATCAAATAGCTGTCGTAATTTGAGCTCCGGTACACCCCATATTGATAGTGCATCAACTCAACCTCCTTCTCATGGCTAGGGAGCCTAATGGACTTACCCTCATCCAGAGCTCTCCAAGGCTTAGCCCCATAGAGGAGCAGCTCAGACCTGAGCCTATCAAAGTCCTACAGAAGGAAAGCTTGATAAGGAAGGGAAGACACGAAATGCGAAAGAATTGTGCCGAAGCTCACCACGAAATAAAGCCGACAGACTTCCTCGAAGGTCGAAACACATCCCTATTGGTCCAGCCCCCTTTGGAAATAACCCACCTCGATTAAAGCATGATTACTCGGAGGAACCACCGCTCCGGAACCAAAAACTTTAGGAACAACAGGCTCGGACGATGTTTTCTCGCCCGAGACACACCGCGCTAAAAGCTCCATCGCACTACGAGTGCGTATCCCATTTATCGCTATTGTCCCCTGGGTCAGAATCCTACGACTCCTCCCCCTCTCCGGAGGAGCATAACCTTGCCCCTGGAGGACCACCCAATACCTACAATGTCCGTATAAACATGACAGCAGAAGGAAGACATATCTACTAAGTTCGCTCTTGCCATAGGCAGAACTGGCAAAAGCACGGGGCGCACCGCCTAAGAGTATTTATCCATTTTTTTCAAACAATAATACGGGTTCCTAAGGTATAATACCAATGTCCAGCACTCGAGCAAAGCGACTTGTCTATGCCCGATCTCTACCGTCCCCGATAACAACGATTGAGGGCGTGATCAACCGACATCATGGAGTCAGCAGACCCCGATGACCCCAAAAACCGGGGGGGGGGGAGAGAACTTTCCCCCGTAAAATTAATCCCATCATTATCGCCATAGCAGTCACAAGGTAGAAAGACTAAGTGGTGGAAAGATGTACAAACGTGTTGATACCAGAAACATGGCATGAAAAATGGCAATTGCGCGAGACAGGGTAACCTTTGGGAAGTCAGAAAAAGCCTCATGTTATATATTGAAAGAGCAGCAACGATTCGAAGCCTACTGAAGACGCTAACCAATAGCACCATCTCTAGCGTCGAGGCGATACCCGATCTCTAAGACCTCTGTCATAGTAAGGCGGTGATCTGGAGAGCCAACAATGCCTTCACCAATACAAGGGTGGCACACAACTTTGAGGATATCCATCAAAGGGAACCAGTTTATAAAGAAATAATCATTTTTTGAATGTCACCCACACGAACTGGGCTCCGATTGCTGTCCAGGATGGTCCGAGTGCGAAGCGAACCTCTGCTCAGGGACTGCTTCCAGGAAATCACAAGAATCCCCCATCCACGGGTCCCCGAGCAAATCTCTTCTCAAAGGTTATTATGAGGCCCAAAAATATTATCCTCATTTTCACGAGAAGTCAGGGTCCAGGCGGCCCCAGGTTGTTGGCCTTATTCGGGTTTAGTCCGAGGAACCACAAAAGGCCCCGCGCGAAGCCGTTTCCATCAACCAAAGACTAGAAGGAATACTCGCATCTGGGTTTAGTGTTCGCAACGACAAAATAGGATCGTGAATTCGGAGCTACCGCAAATACAAAGAAATACAGCAAGTATCAAAGGCAGTAGTCAAGGAAATATCTTTATATTCATAAAATGTTCGCTTACAACGGCCCTCAAGGGGTCATTACATATGATTACAAAATCCCACAAGGGGATCCTTACACGGAAACAAAAAAATTCAAGGGTGTGTATACAACAAAAGTCTAAGAATCTAGCCTATTCCCAGAGTACGACATCTCTGACATCATCTCCTCAGGCGTGCGACCTCAAAGACAATATCTTCCATGTCCAATACCCTTGGGGACCTCATCTCGACCCTCCCGGAATGGCATCTTCAAAAGGAAGGATATAGGAGAGGAAAGTGATGGAGAAGAGCAAAATGACGAAGGAAAGGCCGAAAGAAGACAAGAAGTGGCTGGGTGAAAAATCTGGCTTGTACGAACTCTGCTAGTACTACTACTATAAAGCCACTTCTTGAAACATTGCCTCAACTCGGAGAGGCAACAACCAGTAGAGATTGTCGCCATACCCCCAGGAATCCAAAGGCGGTGTAACTCACCAAGCCGATGAATGAGGGTGAGCAACAATGTATAATTCGAGCCCCTCTTAAGCAACGGTGCATAATCCAAGTATCTCCCCCGGTCGGAGAAATCAGTCCTTTGCTTCATCGCCCCAAGCTAATGAAGATAGCAACAACAACAACAACAACAACAACAATAAAAACAACAACGACAACATCACAGTAGCACAACTTTGTCCGACTGAAGAAGGTTTGGGAATTGGGCCATAGCGTGTATGACGTTGGCATAAGACCTTGAGGCCATGGGCCTCAAACATGGTGAGATGGCAAATAACAAAAAAAAAGAAGAGCAAGAAAGGAGGAAATGATGTATATCGAAGGATGCTTGACTGAAAAACTGATCATAAGAAGCCCCATTTATACGGGGGTTGAGGGGGAGGGCAAAGTAACCGACGCCGCCATTATCTCCCTCAAAAAGAGTAACAACAGGGTCTATCAATGCGTTCATGAAAGCTGAATTGACTGCAACATTATGACCCCGAAGAACGAGGAGTCATGACACATCGAAAGACCCTGAAGAAGAAAAAGGGTGAAATGCCTCGGCACTTGTAAAAGGGGCTGCGCCATCAGCATGACGTCATTATGGGAGCCCGTTAAGTAGGGTGTCAAAATCATTTCTTATCGTTTCCTCTAAGAAACATGTAGACTATCTGTGCATGCTGAAATCAGACGACCAATTTCTCGTTGACAAAGTGCTTCAATAGGTCGCCTCGGAGGATCGGGACCTCGAGCCAGCCACTTCTCTCAAGATCTGTCGATACCCAACCGAGGATAACATCGGCCGAAACCTCAATGAACACAGGAAGCATCCGAAGAATGCATCCGGAGTCGATTGAGTATGGGAAACCTAACATTGGCCTACGCATACGTCATGAAGCTAGTTATTTGTCCTATCCCATTTCCTTTATCACTCAACGTATCTTGTACTAAGTTTGGACTCCCCTATTTATAAGAGGGGAGTTGCTAACACTCTATAAGGCAGCGCTCCAACTATTCTACACAAGATCAATAATATATCTCTCTCTTTTTGCTCTCTAACTTGTTCGCTCTTACTCACTCGAGGCCAATCTTAGCATTTATCGCCTTCATATTTGTTCTTCATTTATTACTTGGTATTGGCCATAAAGAGCCCTCTTTAATTATATTCAAACTATTATCCCATTCCCGACTATCCCCGATAGCTTGAGATCAAGCCAAATATCGACCCTGAGGCCCCTCATCGACCAGATCGAAGCCCGGGTAGCAAGCCCTTTGGTTTGATTACTGCCCCGTTTTAGCTTGTATCTCATCGTTAAACTTCATACTCTTAGCATGAACTGCTCTAATGACTAGCATAAAAATAGATCACGTATTTTTAGAATTTCATTTACAAATTTAATTGAAATTACTATTTTCACGGTAAACACTTAACATTTGAAAGTAAAAATCCAGCAACAAAAAGGATATTAAAGTCATTGCAACTAGATTACCTTGATCAACAAAAGACAATAAAAAGGATGTTGTAAAAGCACATTTATACTTTTACTGAGTTTTTTCCTGATCGTATCCCTTCTTTAGAGTAGTAGAAGAGGAATCAGGAAAGATTAATATGTAAATGAAGCAAAAGGCCAAAATGTGTAGTAGGTTTACTGTTGATTTCTTTTTGAATCCTTGCTGTTCTATTGTTCATTTAGTTCTTTCAAAAAGATGATGGATAATTTTGATGATAGTTGTCCAGGCACTAATATCTACTTCTGGTCTCCTTCTTTCCTGCTATTGTATGTCCTAGTTATTTTCTATTCTCTTTTTGCTTCATAAGCATAATTTTCATTCAATTTTTGACCTTTTAAAAAATTATTTTTGGAAGTTAATCCTTCTGGTTGGTACCAAGCTTCACCATGTGGTGGTTAAGCTGGAAGTTAAAATCAAGGATAGCAGTCCATGTGAAGGATTTCATCAGTTTAACCTCAGAGATAAGCTATTCTAGTTTGGGAAGCCTAGGTTTTTGTTGCGGATAATACAAATTATATCTTTCCAGGTATGCAAAATAGTACTAATATTATCCTCAAATTCGATCAGCCGGGTCGTTATATCTAATTAAATTTAGGTCAATGATATAGCTGCCTCATATATGACTTATTGATTGCTCTTCTGGGTGAATCATATGCAGAGCACATTTGAGATGACAACATACATTTGGTCACTGGTAAGAACTTGGGAACTTAGTTTTCTGATTGAGGTAGAGTTGCTTATAATGAATTAAAATAATTTTGTTTTATTGTCAATAGGAAGAAGTAGAGTTGCTTTTGAGGAAACGTTGTTCCTAGTTGGGCTACTGTAGACAATTATTAGGAATATTTTCCCTTTTGTAGCAAATATATGTAAGTTCCGGGTACTGATTAATATTCACAAACCCTCCATTGACTGCATATCATTGTGTGATCAGAGCGAGTAACATCTTCTTTCTTGTGTTTCTCTTGTTTTACACTCTTGATAGTTTTGCCTTTTGGAAGCCTCTACATAACTTCTACAAGTCTAAAGAACATTTATTTAACTTATAAACTCTTAAAGCAAACTACAAAGTTATATTGATCTACGTGTCAAAAAATATGACAGAGAGCAAACTAGAGGCTTTCATATGTGGCTTGTGTCTATTTTATATTTTCACCTAATACTTAGAAAAGGCAAAAGCAATAATTTTCTTATGCAGTGATACAAAATTCTCTCCATAGGGGCTCACCCGAATTTCCTTTTCTGGTACAGTGGAAAATTAAGGGATCATCGTGTTTCACAGAAAATCAAACCTTTCTCGTGATTCACTTGTCATTTGGGTACTTATCTTTGTCTCACTTCCTTGTTACCTTGTTGCTGAATACACTTATTGTGGCATGACCAGTGTTAACTTGTCACTGCAGGGTTATTTCTTATTTCTGGTGTAGCTTTGTCACATTTTCACTCTATGTTATTGTTGCTCAAGTAACTAAAAAACACTATGTAATCTCTTTCTTTTGTCCTTGGTTATATATCCTTCTGCACTATTCCTTGAGTCACCGATGATCGAGAAGATGGGTTCTAGATGCAAGAAGACAATTGTTTCAGAGAATGTTAGGAAGTCGCTACATGGATTGCGACACAAAGTGAAAACCAGATTAGAAGGTTCAGTTGTTAATCCAGAAAGATTATTAGCGACCACATCATTGGACTCTATGGAGGATGAGACAGATCAAATTCATAGCATTTCTACCAACAGCACAACGGGATGCTCCCCATTGTTCGAAAATACCAGGGTCTTAGACCAACAAATCGCTTTTGAACAAAATTACACAAATGAAATCTCAGAATATGATGATGAGTTACATGTTCAATTTTCTCCTTGAAATTGAGGAGAGGTTTGGTGAAAAATATGATGATGGATCAAACAATGACAATATAATTTCGTGCCTTCTACTACTGGAACCACAACCTTAAACTTAGTGTTCTTGTTTATCTTGCTTTCTTCTATATATATGTAACGACCCAACCGGCCGTTTCATGAGTTACCACTCCGTTTCCCCCATTTATGCTTCTTTATATGTTGTTCAACTATATTTCATCGCATCGTGTTGGTTAGTTTGATTTCGTAGTGGCTTTGTAGAGAAATGAGACACTTAGTATCGTAAGTTGACCTTATAGTTGGAAAAGTCAACCAGACATTGAGTTATGAGTAAACAATCTTATAATTTGGTTTTTATGATTCATATAGCTTCGTGAGATTATTTGGGACTTAGGAGCATGATCGGAGTGTGTTTTGGAGGTCCGAGGTAGGTTTAGGCTTGAATTAGCGAAATTGGAATTTTGGCGTTTTTCGATTGATAGTGGAAATATTGATATAGGGGTTTGAATGAAATTCCGGAAGTTAGAGTAGGTTCGTTGTATTATTTGTGATGTATGTACAAAATTTCAGGTCATTCAGACGAGGTTTGATAGACCTTTTGATCGAAAGCGGAATTTAAAAGTTTTGGAATTTCTTAGGATTGAATCCGATGATAATTTGATGTTTTGATGTTGTTTTGGGCATTCCGAAGGTTGGAACAAGTTTTAATGATGTTATGGGATGTGTTGGCATGTTTGGTTGAGGTCTCGAGGTCCTCGGATGAGTTTCGGGTGGTTAAACGGATCAAATTCTTGTTTTGAAAGTTGCAGATTTCTTCAGTTCTATGTTGTAGAGTTTTGCTCTTCGCGTTCGCGAAGAGATGTTGAGTGAGGCAGGCCAGTTTCCCTTCGTGTTCAAGATGTTGGTCTTTCATTCGTGAAGGTTGAGGTTGAGTGTGCATCGTGAATGCGATGTAGGTCCCGCGTTCGCGTAGGAGAATTAGAGCAACTGGGGGCCGTGGTAGCCTGTTCTTCACGTTCGCGTTTGTGTGTCGCGTTCACGAAGGCTTGGGTACCTGAAGTTTCACGTTTGTGAGATGGAAGTCGCATTCACATAAGAGGATTATGTGTCAATCGAGTTTTGTGCTTCATGAACACGAGGCTTTGACCGCGTTTACAAAGAAGGAAATATCATCTGGGCAAAATGTTTAAATAGTGGCTTTCACGATTTTTTGTCTATTTCCACCACTGTTGAGCAATTTTGAAGCTTTTTGAGAGGTATTGAAGAGGGAATTGAAGGGAAACACTTGTAGGTAAGATTTTTGAACTCAATACTCGATTCTATGATGATTTCTACCTAATTAGACATGAAATTTATTGGATTTAAAGCCTAAATTTGGGGAATTAGGGCTTGAAATTGGAGACTTTGATTTAGGGATTTGAGGGGACATTTGTGGTCAGATTTTAATGTATTTGATATGTATGAACTCATGAGAGTATAAGGATTCTAGTTTTGTGATTTTTATCGGAATACGAGATGTGGACCCGGGGGCCGGGTTTGGCCAATTTTGGGATTTTTGATGTAAATTGGTTATTTTCGAGTGGGCTTTGTTCCCATAGCATATTTTTATGGTATGAATCTGGTTTTGGTTAGATTTGGAGCACTCGGTGGCCGAGTTGAGAGGAAAAGGCATCGTGGGCTAGAGTTTGGACCGAATCGAGGAGAGTAATGATTGTAAATGTTGTCGTGAGGATATGAAATCCCGGATTGCACATCGTTGTGCTACTTTGAGGTGATGCACACATTAGATGACAAGCATGGGGCTGTTCAACATTGGGGATTGTGACTTGGTCTGTCCCATACGACTGTTAAGTAGCGTATTTGATTAAAATCTATTTGATATCATTGTGTTTTGGAAATTTTTACCATGTTTTGGGGTGAATGCCATATTTAGGCCTCGTGCCAACTATTTTGGACCCTTAGTTTTTTTTACTGCTATTCCTTACTATTTTGACTTCATAATTGTACTCAGTCATGTTGTATTCTACTATTTTCATAACTCAGCCGTATTTACACCATTTTTGATAGTTTAAATGATATTTTGGGCTGAGCATCATGTTTTACTGTTGCCCGAGGGGTTTGAGAGATTTCTGATTGAGTGAGGCCGAGGGCCTGTATTGTGAGGATATCATGGGATTGGGTTGCGCGCCGCAGCATGTGTACTGATTGTGATATATGAGAGGCCGAAGGCCAATTTGATTATGCAACGAGATGCCTTGTTATAACACTTGGGCTGTAGGAGCCCCTCCAGAGTCTGAACACCCCCAGTGAGCGCGAATACCCACTGTGAGATGTGATATTGCTGGAGGGGCTATTGTTGTTTCATGTTATTGCCCGGGGGCTGATATGAGTGATTGTGAGGTAGCCTGAGGGGCTGGTTCTGTTGATATTTTTCCCGAGGGGCAGTTGTGGTACATGTTTTGCACGAGTGGCTATTTACATTTCTATCCTTTTTCTCACTATTTTCATCACTCATTTGAAATTATTGAAAGATGTTTCAAAAAGGTTTTTATTGAACTGAGATGTTTTCACATGTTTTACTGCTTTACTGCACTGTTCTGGACTTATACTGTTTTGCTGTAGAGTTATGCTATGGTTTATGTATTTTCTTACTGCTCAAGTACCTTTACTTTTATTACTTACTGAGTTGGCGTACTCACATTACTCCCTGCACCCTGTGTGCAGATCTAGGAGTCTCGGGTCGCAATATCGAGTGTTGATTTGTCTTCCAGTAGGCTTTTGGAGTTGACTAGATAGATGCTTGGCATTCGCAACATAGTGCTTCTCCTTCCTATCTTTATTCAGCTTTGTATTAGCTTTGTTTCAGACTATGTGTCTTTTCATATTCCTAGACGAGTTGTAGTTGCTCATGACTGGTGACACCCCGATGTCGGGCTTGTGTCATGTTTATGCACTATTATTTTAACTTATATTATGGGATTCTAGGTAATTAATGGTTTTAAATGAGTTATTATGAACTTATGGTTGGTTTTGGGGTTTGTGTCAGCTGGCCTAGTTTCACGATAGGTGCCATCACGATCGGGTCCGTTTTAGGGTAGTGATAAGTTGGTATCAGAGCCCAGCTTACATAGGTCTCATGAGTCATGAGCAGGTTTAGTAGAGTCTCGCGGATCGGTACGGAGATGTCTATATTTATCCTCGGGAGGCTGCAGAACCTATAGGAAAACTTCTTATTCTTGAATTCCTGTCGTGCGAATCTGTTGATTCTAGTACTGAACTTATGTTATTCTATTCTCTCACAGATGTCGAGGACACGCGCTATTGGTCAGGATGGATGACCTCCAGTACCACCAGCTAGGGCTGCCAGAGGCCGAGCATGCGGTCGAGGCCATGGCAGAGGGCGAGGATGCCCAGGGTTTCTTGGATAAGTGTTAGAGGATGCTTCGGTCCACAGGTATTCTAGAGACCAGTGGGGTCTCGTTCACTACTTTCTAGTTTTCCGGGGCTGCACTTAGATAGTGGGAGGCTTATGAGAGGCATAGGCCGGTTGACACAGCACCCCTTTCTTGCCAGCAATTCTCCATTCTCTTTTTGGAGAAGTTTGTACCTGAGTCTCACCGAGAGGAGCTGCGTAGGAAGTTCAAGCAGCTCCGGCAGGGTGACAGATCTGTTACACAGTATGAGATGCGGTTCTCTAAGTTATCTCATTATGCGGTCTGGTTGGTTCCCACAGATCTAGAGAGGATCAGGAGGTTTATAGATAGCCTCAATTTTCAACTTCGGTTACTCATGACTAGGGAGAGAGTATCTGGTGCTACCTTTGATGAGGTTGTTGACATAGCTCGATAGATTGAGATGGTTCGTGGTCAGGAGAGGATTGAGAGGGAGGCTAAGAGGCATCGTGGTCAAGGTGGATTCAGTGGTACTCCTCATGGGGGTCAGTTTCAGCACGACAGAGGCCGTCCACTTAGGCATGCTCAGTCAGCTTGCCCAGGTTATCGTGGGGCATCATCGGGTCATGATTCTCACAGTTCTCATAAGGGCCATTCATCACTCAGTGCCCTTCCAGCCCATAGTTCATCCCATGCTCCGTCAATTCAGGGCTCTTATATGCTAGGTTCTTCTTTCTAGTCATTATGGTGCTAGGGATTCCCTTTAGTCCCCGTCTCAAGCACCAGGGAGTTGTTATGAGTGTGGGGAATTGGGTCATATGTGGAGGAAGTGTCCTCGTCGTCTCGGGGATTCATCTCAATAGAGGAGTCAACCATCGACTTCAATACTAGTTACTTTACCACCCACCATCTAGCCATCCAGGGGCGGAGGACAGTTAGCTAGGGGTCGCCGTAGAGGGGGAGGTCGATCAGGTGGTGGTCAAACCCATTTCTATACACTCCCATCTAGACCCAATGTTATTGCTTCAGATGTTGTGATTACAGGTATTGTCTTAGTCTGCCACTGAGATGCCTCTGTGTATTTTGAACCCGGTTCCAGTTTTTTCATATATGTCATCATATTTTTCCCTTTATTTGGATACGCCCCGTGAGTCTCTTGTTTCATCTGTTTGTGTATCTACTCCGGTGGGCGATACTATTTTTGTGGACCGTATGCGATAGTGTGTGGTGACTATTGGGGGTTTGGAGACTCGAGTGGACTTGTTGTTGCTTTGTATGGTGGACTTCGATGTGATATTGGGCATGGATTTGCTACCTCCGTATCGTGCTATTTTGGACTGTCATGCTAAGACAGTGACGTTGGCTATGCTGGGTGTGCCACAGATTGTGTGGCGAGGTTCAACTGATTTTGTCCCCAGTAGGGTGATTTCGTTCTTGAAGGCCCAACGGATGGTTGGGAAAGTGATGTTTTAAGCGTCAATACTACACAAGAAGGGGGGGGGGGTGATTTGTGTAGTACCCAATTTTTGCTTAACTGACTATAGAAGAACCTGGTTCTTCTAGGAGTTCCAATTACTACTATTTGCGGAATAATAAATATAGAAAATAAAGAACATAGAGATTTTTATGTGGAAAACACCTGGCTCAAAAGGTGAAAAAACCATGACCTACTACTCAGTAGGATTTTCCCAAACTCCCACTAAAATTACTAAGCCAAAACAGCATTTACAAATACTCTTAGTAAACCTAAGGATTAACTCTAATCCCGTTGTGGCATACAACCTCAACTGTTGCAACAACTTCAAGTTAGCTATAACTTGAACACTGTAGGTACCTAATACAATTGCTTCTATGAAAGCTGAAAGGTACAACTTTAAACCACCTACTACAATTGAACTAGAATAAAAGATAGACACAATGGAACTGGTTCTTCTATCTCGTTCAAGTAGCTTCAGGAGTGCACACTCAAATCACACATAAATTGCTTGCAAAAATAGCCTTGCTCTTTTGCTCTAAATTTAGTTAACTTCTGTGTATGTGCATTAACTGTAAAATAGAACAACACTGACATTTAATAGGTTAGTAATCATAGTTTGATTGGAACTAAATTGCTGCTCTCCTATCGTAGAAGAGTTCATGATGATCTCAAACTCTAACACTATCTTCATCCTAGATTGTGTTCTCTTCATATAAGGAGACTTTCTCCCCTTATCCAATATGCAACCTTTTCGATCAGATCAAGAGATATTGCTGCTTGATCAGTAGGACTTATCTCCTTCACGTGCATCTCACATGTGTAGGTTGATCATGACTGTGCTTCACAAGATGGACCTGGTCCATGACTGAGTTCTTTTTGTCATTCTTCAAAACTTCACCTGTTCTTGGGCCAACAAATTCCCCCTTTTGACGATGACAAACTCTGTGCTTTTTACTGATTTGGAACTTGCAAGAACTCAGCTTAACCATCAATACTAAACTTAGAAAATTCACTTATCATCAAGGACCTGGTTAATTAGGTTATAAATATCACTTATTTTCAGAATGTGTGAAGCACAATGTCTCTTTCCCCTTTTGGCATCATCGAAAAGTTGCATACAAAGTGTGATACCTAGATTTTAATAAGTACTCATGGCTACTGGGGAAACTGCAAGTGCAATCATGGTCCAATCATCAGAAATCAAGCAAACATATTTAAACTATCAAGGACAGATTAAACATTAAGCAAGAACAAAATAGTAGTTATCATTGACAGAGATATGATGCCACCAACAATCCACAAAAAGAAAGAAAAACAATCAAACCATGAGCAAAAAAACAAAAGATAGAAACATCCCTAATCTGGGTCACTGAGGTACTAAAGAAGTTCAGGAGTCCTAAGGCTTGGAGGAACTAGAGGGTTGGGTTTGTGTTTGGAGAAGACTCAACATGTTATGAAGAATTCCATCATTCTTCTCCTTTTCTTTGGCAAGCTCAGTTCTAAGACCATCCCTCTCAGTTTCCATTTCAATCAGATGAGCCTTGCGCCTAGCTATTTCAGCATCCTTGGCTGCACATTCCTGAACCAGAGTCCTAACTTTGCTATTGATGGGTGCCTTCTGAGATGAACCAAGTTCATTTGGGATGGCAGTGACTTCATAGTCACAAGCGAGAAGAGTATTGATGCCAAAGTGATCCTTGCTCGAGGCCATTTGCCATTTCTTCAGAGGCACATTGAGCCTGTCTAGAACTATGGTTAGAATAAAGCCATAGGGAGTAACATGGGCCTTGGAGCCATTTATGACACTTACTAGCAGCTTGATAATAAAGGCATGCCAATTGATTTGCTTTCCTCTCTCCAGGAACTACATAAGAACTAGATCCATGTAATTAGCAATGTGCCTTCTCTCCTGTCTGAGCAATAAATACTTGTTGATGAATTTAAATAAGACCTTGTGTTCAGGCCTCATTTCACTTTTCTGCATAGCCCTGGCTTCATTCACCTCTTCCGAATCATAGAACCTCTTGGTGATTGCAAGAGCAGTAGGGAGGGATTCCAGGCAGGGCCACCTTTTCCTTGTATAGTCATCAAACCCTTCAGAGGGTATGTCCAGGATTTCTCCCAGTTTCTTTGCATCAAACTGCACTTAGACTCCTTTCACCAGACTACTAACAATGCCATACTTAACCGCAACATTGGCCATAAATTCAATTAGCTCATTTCTGGCTAGCCTACCATCCATCTGAAGGACCATGTCCTTCCATCCCTGAGTAGCTAAATCATCCACCAATCTCATCATTCCTGGTTCCACCAGGTCTTTCAGTAGTCTACCCTTTAAAATATTTCTGTTGCCAAACATGGGAAGCTTATCCTGTTCCTTCTCAGAATCATTTTCTTCTTCTTCTCCACTCCAGTCATCATCTTCAGAAATTTTTGATTGTTTGTTTTTCAATGCAAATCTTGTTCTCTTGGCTAGTGTAGATTCAACAGCCTCAGACATAGAGGAAGACTTCTTGGAGGAGGTCTTTGGATTTTTAGGCTTGGGGGTAGGAACCTCCACTGATGTACCCCTTTCTTGATGGACCAGTTCCATCTCCTCTTCCTCAACAGCCTCTGAGGATTCTGCAATCTTTCCCTTTCCTTTATCCATTTTCTTTTTCTTACTCTCTTTTAAAGCCCTTTGTAGATCAGCTTTACTCTGTTTCACCCTGCTTCTTGTTGCTCTACCCCTTGGCAGTGAAGAGGCAGCAGGTGTTGAGGATGAAGCCTTTCTTTTCTTGGAAGGCTTAGGAACATTAGGGGCTTTTGTTGTTGGAGTTCTGCATTTCTTTGGGTCATAGCTTGCCCCAACCTTTTTCAGTAGGTCTGCTAGGGTCTCTTCAGTAGATGAAACATGTTCATCTCTCTATGTTCTCAGATGAACCAACCCCTCAGTAGCTTCCCCAGAACCACTTCCCCCTAACTTCATGCCACTCTCTTCTACCCTTTTTTGTGCAACACCATAGATAGCAATAACTGCTCCCTTCCCATTTCCCCTCTCATCACCACATGCATCAACTTTTTCTTTTTCTTTTTTAGAATTCTTTTTACCTCCACTACTTTGTGACCCTGGTACTTCTACATCCTTAATAGACCCAACCAGAATAAACCTAGATTCTAGATTCTCAGACACAGAAGAAATTACCTTAGATGGAGATTCTTGAGTCTTTTTAGAGTCAGAAGACCCAGGTCCTTCACCCTCAGTAGCGGATTGATATGATTCAGAATCAGAGCTGAAGCTGGAGTTTTGGGCCTAGCTTACCTTCACATTTTCATTTAATTTCTTTCTCAGAGCGCCATACGCTACAATCTTTCGAGCAAGCATTTTCAACCTACGCAGTGTAGGTTTTGGCGATGTATTAGGTGAAGGAGGTGTGGATGAATTTGAGGGAGATGGTGGTGGAGGAGTTCCAGGATTGTCTTGTGGGCTAGTCATGATCGTTGGTTTCTTGAGAGAATTTGAGAATTTAGAGTTTTGGCGAAGAGGGCAAGTGAAAGTGAAGTAAAAGTTTTGACGGTTTGGAATTATAAGGATAGCATGAGAAGTGATGTATATTTAAAGAGAAATACACATTTAATAGGTAACAACAGCCTTTTGCAGTGGTCAAATAGAGGTATAATCAACCTGAAATTCCAGATTTTGAATGATTGGTTTATCTTCCCTAGATTTTAGGCAAAATTTTCAGTTTAGAGTTCTAGGCAGACGAAACTAGTTCAATGCTAACGAATAGAATTTTCTAGGAATTTAACAAGTATAGGACTTCTGCTCATGATTGAATTATTAATCTTTCTAATTGTGCAGAGTATAGAAAACATAACTTAGCTTTCATATGAACCCATACTGATGAACCAAGTTCTTTATTTAGAAGTCTCTTAAACATGCCTCAAATGCCATAATAGAGAAAACTTTGTAAGAGATCAGTGCGTCATATAAACACATGTCACAGGAGTATACTAATTAAAGTATGAAGCTGAGTAAGAATTAATCTATATTATTACACAAGTTCAGAATTCCTAGCCAAATGTTTTTTTCATTTTTCAATTTTTTTTCCATTTTTTTCATTGTGCATTCTGAGCTGGACTTATTAGGTGATCTTAATCATCCCTAATTCCAACCTGTTCCTCTCAAAGTTTTCTCTACTCAGCGCTTTATTGAAGATATCAGCAATTTGTTTATCAGTAGCACAAAATTCTATGGAGATTAATCCTTTCTCATAGTTATCTCTTAAGAAGTGGTGTCTCACATCTATGTGCTTAGTCCTCTTATGATGAACAGAGTTCTTTGTCTTACTTATAGCACTAATGTTTTCATAGAATATAGGAATGCAACCAACTTCAATGCCAAAATCTACCAACTGTTGTTTGATTCATAACAATTGGTCACAACAAGAAGCAGAAACAACATATTCAACCTCAGTAGTGGATAAGGCCACTGAAGTTTGCTTTTTAGTGGCCCAGGATACAAGACATGAACCAAGAAAGTGAGCCATAGCTGAGGTGCTTTTCCTATCCACAAGGAAACCTGCATAATCAGCGTCAACATATCCTACTAGAATGAAATTACTACCTTTAGGATACCAAAGACATAGATCAGTGGTGTCTTCCAAATATCTTAGTATCCTCTTGACATCAGTCAAGTGAGACTCTTTTGGATTGGCCTAAAAGCGAGCACAAAGCCCTACACTGAAAACTATGTCAGGTCTGCTGGCAATAAGATACAAGAGTAAACCAATCACACCCCTATACAACTTCTGATCAACTGATGAACTAGGTTTATCTATGTCTCATTTAGTGGTAGTTGCAATGGGGGTGTCTATTTCCTTTAATTCATCCATTTTAAACTTTTTGATCAGCTCTTTTTCATACTTCTGCTGATGGATCATGGTTCCATTTGGGCTTTGTTTGATCTGTAAGCCTGAGAAAAAGTTAAGCTCACCCATCATACTCATTTCAAACTCACTCCCTATTAATTTGGCAAAATCCTTACTTAGTTTATCAGTGGTAGCCCTTAAGATTATGTCATCAATATATATTTGTACTATAAGGAGATTCTTACCTTTTCCCCTTAAGGGTACTGTCAATTTTACCTCTTTTGTAGCCATGTTCAAGCAGAAATTTGGACAGTCGTTCATACCATGCTCTAGGAGCCTGCTTGAGTCCATAGAGAGCCTTGTCTAATTTGTACACATGCTCAGGACATTCCTTTCTCTCAAACCCTGGAGGTTGTTTCACAAACACTTCTTCTTTTAAGTAGCCGTTCAGGAAGGCACTTTTGACATCCATCTGATGGAGAGTAAATTCTATATGTGCAACAAAGGCTATGAGGAGTCTTATTGCCTCTAGTCTTGCAACTGGAGCAAAAGTCTCATCATAATCTATACCTTCCTCTTGGCTGTAACCTTGGGCCACAAGTCTTGCCTTATTTCTTGTAACTGTTCCATCTTCATCAAGTTTGTTTCTTAATACCCATTTTGTACCAATAACTGATCTGTCCTTGGGTCTTGGAACTAGATGCCAAACTTGAATTCTCTCGAACTGATTGAGTTCATCTTGCATTCCATTCACCCAATCTGCATCCAGCAAAGCCTCAACAACATTTTTAGGTTCAATAAGAGATAAGAAAGCATAAAAAACACACAAATTCTTTAGTTGTAATCTAGTTTTGACTTCAGATGTTGGATCAGTGATAATGTTCTCAATATGATGAGAACTTTGATACTTGTGAGGTTTCACAACCAACTGATATCTGCTAGATGTTTCTCCCATGTTCTATTGCTGAGGAACAAGGTCATGAACATGTTCTTTTAGGGGATTTGTTTCAATTCCTCTTTGATTAGTTCCCCTTGTCAGGTTGCCCTAAATGGAAGGACCTGTTCCATCACCTGTTCCTTCTTTTGGTGCCACTTTAACTTGTGCTGTGACTTCAGTCAAATCCTTTACCAATCCAATGGCTTCATCTTCATGTTCCCGTCTCTCAGAAAGAATGTTAGTTTCATCAAACACTACATGCACACTTTCTTCTACACACAAAGTTATTTATTGAACTCTTTATATGCTTTGCTATGCGAAGAATGTCCCAAGAATACTCCCTCATCACTTCTGGGATCAAACTTACCTATGGAGTCTTTTCCATTATTGTGCACAAAACACTTGCATCCAAATGCCCTAAGATGGGATATATTTGGTTTTCTCCCTTTAAGTAACTCATAGGGAGTCTTCTCTACAAGAGGTCTAGTCATGCATCTATTGATAATGTAACATGCAGTGTTTACAACCTCTGCCCAGAAGCTGTTGGGCAGTTTACTAAAAAGAAGCATAGTCCTAGCCATGTCTTCAAAAGTTATGATCTATACCATGCTCATCACAGAATTCAACAAACTTAGTATTTTTAAATTCAGTTCCATGATCAGACCTAATGGATGCAAGTTGATTACTTAGTTATTTCTGAGTTTTTCTAACAAAAGCAATAAACATGTCAGATGCTTCATCTTTTGATGTTAAAAATAGTACCCAGTAAATCTAGAATAATCATCAATAAGTACCATTACATATTTCTTTCCACCTCTGCTCATGGTTCTCATCGGACCACAGAGATCCATATGGACAAGTTCCAATGTCTTGGTTGTGCTTACCATTTTCTTGCATTTGAAGGATGATCTTACCTGCTTCCCCCTTGCACAGACCTCACAAACTTTGTCTTCCTTGAACTTGATGTTTGGTAACCCTATCACCAAGTCCTCAGAGACTAATTTTTTTAGCTGATTCAGACTAGCATGACCAAGTGTTTTGTGCCACAGGAGGGGATCATTATTCAACACACTTAGGCAGGTGAGTTCATTTTCTGAAAGAGTAGACAAATCTACAATGTAAATATTGTTAACTCTTTTCCCTGCAAAACAATCTTGTCTGTTATGTTAATCACAAAGCATTTAGTAGAGGTGAATTCTACAAGGTTACCTCTGTCATATAGTTGTGACACACTGATTAGGCTGTATTTCAAGTCGTCTATCAAGTAGACATTCTCAATGGAGTGAGAATCTATCTTACCTACCTTTCCAACCCCAATAATCTCACATTTCTTCCCATTTCCAAAGAAGATATTACCTCCCTTTAAGTCCTCAAGTGAAAGGAACTAGTTCTTACTTCTGGTCATATGTTTTGAGCAGCCACTATCCATGTACCATATTTGGCTACTTCCCTTCACTTGGACCTGCAAAAAGAAATCAAGGGTTAGTCTTAGGAACCCAAAATTGTTTGGGTCCCTTTCTATAGGCAAAGCGATAAATCAAATTCCTTTTAGCCCACCCAGACAACCTATTTTTCTATTGAACAAAAGCTTTGTTCTTTTGACTGGCCTTTTCTTTTGCATTACATTCATTTTTGTAATGGCCAGTCTTGCCACAGTGTGTGCAGATTTTGTTCTCAGGGAGAGTGAGGTACTTGCTTTTGGGATCCCACTTAGGTTCTTGAGTCCCATAGCCAAGTTTTCTTTTGTTGCTACTGTGATGTTCTTGTAGCTAGGAAAGTGCATTAGAAGCCTTGTTCCATTTGCAAGTTCTGTCTAGTTCATGTTTTACCTTCCCTAGATCTTCTTTTAAGACTTTTATCTGCTCATCCTTCCTATACAACTCATCCTTCATTTTTCCTAAGTTTTCTTCTAGGGTGAGATGTGTGTGGTCAGCTTTCTTCTTACATGTTCCTAGTTTCAATTTTAAGTTGTCAGACCTAAGTTCTAGGATACTAGTGTCAAGTTCAAGAACCTAGTTCTTCAACTCAGCATTTTTGCTATCACTCTCATAAGCCCTAGACTCTATATTTTTGCACTTGACTTTTAGGATCACACATTCCCTAGACAAATCTTCCTTCTCATTGTTAATTATCTCAGATTCATCAATTAAGTCTAGCAATAGCTCAAACAACCTTTCTTTAGACATGAATTTAATCTTGTCTATGAGATGATGGATACTTACCTCTTGATCATCATCTGATTCTCCGATGGCCATAAGTGCTTGTTCATCTTCACCTTCATCTTCTGATCTTGACTCGTTCGTCGTTGTCTCTATTGATGATATTCCAGTATACTCTCGGAGTCGGGAGGATCATGAGTAGCACCTGATGACGGTGCTTCAGACTTTGAGGGAAAAGAAGTTATATGCAAAGTTCTCAAAATGTGAGTTTTGGTTGGATTCCGTGGCATTCTTGGGCTACTTGGTATCAAGTGAGGGTATACAGGTGGATCCGAAGAATGTGGAAGCAGTGTAGAGGTGGCCCGGACCATCCTCAGCTATAGAGATCTGTAGTTTTCATGGCTTGGCGGGTTATTACCATCGATTTGTTGAGGGGTTTTCATTGATTGCAGCACAGGCAGGGCTGATTCCCCTTGTTGTAGCCACATCCCAGGCGGGGGAAGGAGCACAAACTCCGATCACCCGCACTCCTGAGCATCGGGTCCAGGTCGATCAGATCTCATAGGTTATACAGGTACTGCCTGTGGCCCCAGTTAAGCTCGAGGACTGGGCAGCGACTTCAGAGGATGAGCAGCGAAGGCTCGAGAGGTTCAAGAAGTATAAGCCTCCTGTATTCAGTGGTCTAGCATCAGATGATGCCTTAGGATTTCTAAGGAGTGCTACCGTATCCTCCACACTATATGTATATCAGGATCGAGTGGGGTTTCTTTCACTACCTTCCAGCTTCGAGGAGCAGCCTATCAGTGGTGGCGCACTTATGAGTTGGATAGTCTAGATGAGGCAGCTTCCCTAACTTGGACTTAGTTTTCAGATATGTTCTTGAGAGAGTTTGTCCCTTAGAGCCTCAGGGATGAGTTTGAGCATTTGCGCCAGGGCACTATGACTATTTCGTAGTATGCTGTTCGTTTCACTGACTTGGCTAGGCATGCATCAGCCTTGGTTGCTACAGTGCGTGAGAGGGTTTGCCGGTTTATTCAGGGGCTCATTCCCAGCATTAGGTCTAGTAGGGCTCGTGATTTGGAGATGGATATTTCTTATCAGAAGATGGTGAGCATTGCTAGGAGAGTGGAAGGTATGCATGCTCGGAATAGAGAGGAGAGGGAGGCCAAAAGGTCTCAAGAGTCGGGCCATTATTCTGGTGCCCGTGTTCGAGCTGTAGTTAGTCATGGTAAGGTTATATGAGTCACCCCATTCATTCAGATCTTCTAGCATCTATTGGTATTCCATCTCCTCTTAGACCTCAGAAGCCTTATTATGCACCTCCAATATCTAGTGCACCTCCTGTACGGGGTGCTTTTAGTGGTCAGTCCAGCAGACTTGGCCCGAGCCAGTCATAGCCACCACGTCCTCCTAGAGCTTGTTTTGAGTATGATGACACACACCATATGGTGAGGGATTGCCCCAAACTTAGAATGGGGCACCTCCACAGACTCCTCAGCCACAACGTGCCCCACAAAGTTCCCGAGCTATGGTTCCAGTACCAGTTGCTCCCTTCCTGCTTATCCAGCTAGAGGTGGAGGTCGGGGAGGTACAGGTCACCCAAAAGAGGGAGGCCAGGCAAGATATTATGCTCTTCATACCCGTATTGAGGCTGTTACCTCCGATTATATCATCATAGGTATTGTCCTAGTTTGTCATAGAGAGGCATCAGTTCTATTCGATCCAGGCTCTACTTATTCTTATGTGTCTTCTTATTTTGCCCCGTATTTGGGTGTATCTTGGGATTTTTTGAGTTCCCCTATTTATTTTTATACTCATATGCGGGATTCTTTTGTTGTGGACAACATTTATTGGTCGTGTTTGGTTGCTCTTAGTGGTTTTGAGACCAGAGCCGATTTATTATTACTCAGCATGGTAGATTTCGATGTTATCTTGGTCATGGACTGGTTGTCGCCCAATTATGCTATTCTTGATTGTCACATCAAAATTGTAACACTGACGATGCCAGGTGTACCGCGAGTAGAGTGGAGGAGTACTTTAGATCACACTCCCAATCGAGTTATTTCTTTCCTTAAAGCTCAACGAATGGTTGAGAAGGAATGTGATACGTATCTAGCCTATATGAGAGATGTCAGTGTTGATACCCCTATAGTTGATTCAGTCCCAGTAGTACGGGACTTTCCTGATGTGTTTCCAGCTGATCTTCCGGGTATGCCACCCAACAGAGATATTGATTTTGGCATTGATCTGTTGCCAGGTACTCAGCCTATTTATATTCCTCTGTATTGTATGGCCCCTCCTAAGTTGAAAGAGTTGAAGGATCAGTTACAGGAATTGCTTGATAAGGGTTTTATTCAGCCCAGCATATCACGTTGGGGTGCTCCTGTCTTGTTTGTTAAGAAAAAGGATGGTTCTATGCGTATGTGCATTGATTATCGCCAGTTGAACAAATTTACAGTGAAGAACCGGTATCCTTTGCCTTGTATTGATGATCTGTTTGACCAGTTATAGGGTGTGCGAGTGTGTTCTAAGATTGACTTGCGTTCAGGTTGTATTGGGAAAAAACTGAATTTACATTGAAGGTGACGTGGCATGACACGAGGACTGGTCAAATGGTCAAAGCATGATGATCAGTTAAGAGGCACGAGTGACAACAGATACGGGCAAAGGAAAGCTGAATAGGCACAAGAGGCAATTCGAATAATACAAGCTTCGTACCTATTTAGGCCATTTAAAGCCAAGAGATTAGAAGGCATTGAAGACTTGGATACGATGACAAAAAGGAGTCCAAATTCAATATTAAATACCCAATACATTAGAGAATTGGTATTAAATAGGAATGATTGTGTAACGTCTTATTTAATGTCATTTATTACTCATAATTGTCTCATTAAGGATAAGGTATTACTCCTTTATTTAGGATCAGCTATAAAAGGAGGAGGTCAGGTCATTTGTAAACACAGAGGAGACCAAAAACATTACATTAAAATACGAACTTATCTACTGCTTATTTGTCATTCTCAAAAAGTCTATTATTTCTTTTTCGTCTCCTGATTATCAGTAGCCCGAATTTCTATTTATCTTTAGCTTTGACCAAAGAATCATCTTTTTGGTTAAACAAATTGGTTCCGTTATCGAGAAACTGATAATCTTTTCTTTGAAGCTACGTTTTATTCGTCTTTTATCAACATGTCAAACAACAACAACAATAACAGTGATAACACATTGGGAAACCATGAAAATCAAATCCATCAAAATCAAGGTGACCAACCGAACATTGACGTGGTTCCCTCCCCTCCGGATTCACCACGTTAATCTCGTGAAGGCACTCTGCTCCGGAATCCCGTGCTGATCAACAAGACCAATCTGAACACTTTGAAGGAGGTACAAATGAAGCTTTACAAAAGCTAATTGATGCACAGATCGACAAAGCTCTTCAGGCTCTAGCTAATTGATTGCCTGCTGCACCACCCACACCAACTCCTAATAATAATACATTGGATAATCCTCGTTCTGGTCATGTTAATTCTGGAAATGGAGGAACCACAGTGAACCATAGTAAGGGGGACCAGGTAATTCAGGTAATTCCTATTTGCAAAATTTAGTACTAACCTTGCATAAACAGATTAAGGAACAAAATGAGCGTATTGAGCAAATCCCTGGAGTTCCGCCTGTAATAAAAGGAGTAGACATGGACAAATACTCACAACAACCTTGGAAGCCAAGTGCTGCTCCCTTTCCAATTCCGAAAAAGTTCAAAATGCCTGACATCCCGAAATATGATGGTACTACAGACCCACGTGACCACGTGACTGCATTTACAACAGGCGTGAAAGGCAACGACTTGACCAAACAAGAAATTGAATCAGTACTGGTCAAGAAATTTGGAGAAACACTCACCAAGGGTACATTAACCTGGTATTCTCTTTTATCTGAAAATTCTATAAATTCTTTTGCTGAGCTTGCAGATTCTTTTATTAAAGCACATTCGGGAGCTCAAAATGTTGAGAAAAGAATGGAAGATATTTTCAAAATCAAACAAGGGGATTTAAAATTGCTCAGAGACTTTGTTGATAGATTCCAGCGTGAAAGAATGACTCTACACCATGTACCTGACAACTGGGCTGCAATAGCTTTTGCAAGTAATTTAAATGACAAAAGTTCTAAAGACACGAGAAGACTCAAAGAAAGCCTTCGAGAATTTCCTGCAACCACGTGGAATGATATTTACAATAGGTACAGTATGAAGCTGCGAATTGAAGAAGATACCGTACCTAAGTTTCATCATGAAGAAAGGGGCGGTTCCAGAAGATCAGAAACCAAAAAAAGATCAGGTAAAAATATGTACGATCCATATATGGGACCTGCAGGAAAAGACTCACGGTCAAAACAAGATAGCCAGCAATATGATAAAAAATCGAGGAACAGGGACTCTGGTTCTTCATCAAGATTCAGAAATGATCGGAACAAACAAGATTCATGAGATGATGACAGAAGTTTAAAGGCACAGTTCGGCGGATATAACTTTAACGTCACTACCTCCGACCTTGTGGCTGTTTTGAGAAGCATGGGAGATAAGGTACGATGGCCAAAAGAGATGCGGTCAAATCCAAATACACGCAATCCAGATCATTGGTGCGAATTCCACAATGATCACGGGCACAAAACTTCAGAATGTAGATTCTTGCAGAGTGAAGTGGATCATCTATTGAAGCAAGGGTACCTCACTGAGTTATTTAGTGAAAAAAGGTAAACAAGCCTATATGAAAAATAGGCAAGAGCTACCAAAGCCTCCTTCACCCAACAGAACAGTGAATGTGATAAGTGGGGGATAAGATATTCACGGCATAACCTACACAGCTTCCAACAAAATTTCTAAAGTAACAATTACACACGGGAAACGGGTACGGCAGGTTTTAGAAAATGAAAGTGTTTCATTCGATGATGCGGATACCGAAGGAGTGATAACTCCACATAATGACGCACTGGTAATAACTTTACTTGTACATGATACTAATGTAAACCAAGTTTTGATTGATACAGGGAGTTCCGTAAATATTATACTACTAAGGGTATTACGTGAAATGCAAGCTGAAGACAAAATGATACCCAAGGTGCATGCCTTGTCAGGCTTCAACAATTCAAGTGTGGTAACAAAAGGAGAGGTAATTCTAACAACATTTGCTACAGGTGTTGTTAAAGAAACTAAATTTCAGGTAGTTGATATGGAAATGGCCTACAATATAATCATGGGGAGGCCTTGGATCCATGATATGGATGCTGTTCCATCGACTCTACATCAGGTTATTAAATTTCCGTCACCGTGGGGGATTTGTCGAATTCGAGGGGATCAACAAACAACCAGGAGTATCAACGCAGTAACAAATACGAGCACCGTAAACAAAGAAAAATAGCGATTACAGGAAACAGTTGAAGGTGCCAGCAATCAAACCTCAACTGAGCAAGAGAAAACAGATTTAGACTCGAGACCCGATACAATTCAAGAACCTGAGGAGAATGAAAACATCAAAACAACCATCGAAGAAATCGAGGCTGTGATATTATTTGAGCATTGGCCTGAACGGAAAGTTTATGTTGGAGCTAATTTAAACTCAAACATGCGAGGTATGGTAATTGAATTTCTAAAATCTAACATAAACTGTTTTGCTTGGTCCCATGCTGACATGACAGGAATACCACCGGATGTGATGACTCACAAGTTAAACGAAGACCCATCCTTTACACCAATAAAGCAAAAGAAAAGAAAGCAAGGAGCTTTCAAAAACCAGGTGATTCAGGATGAGGTCCAAAAGCTATTAAAAATTGGGTCAACCCGTGAGGTAAAGTACCCTAATTGGTTAGCCAACACAGTTGTTGTACCTAAGAAAAATGGTAAGTGGCGAGTCTGCGTAGATTATATAGATCTTAATAAAGCTTGTTCAAAGATTCTTTTCCTTTACCACATATAGATCAATTAATTGATGCAACTGCAGGACGTGAACTTTTAAGTTTTTTAGATGCATATTCAGGGTACAACCAAATTAAAATGGACCCTAGTGATGAAGAAAAAACTTCTTTCATCACAGACAGGGGGACTTACTGTTATAAAGTAATGCCCTTTGGTCTCAAAAATGCTGGGGCAACCTATCAAAGGTTGGTCACCTAAATGTTCTAGGAACATTTAGGAAAGACAATGGAGGTATATATAGACGATATGCTCGTCAAAACCCAGCAGTCTCATGATCATATTTCTCATCTATCTGTAACATTTGAAATTTTGCGAAAATTTAATATGAAACTCAACCTAGAAAAATGTGCATTTGGAGTTTCATCAGGTAAGTTTTTGGGTTTTCTTGTTTCTAACCGTGGTATTGAGGTGAATCCTTCTCAGATCAAAGCAATAGAAGAAATCCCTGATATCCTTACTAATAAAAAGGAAGTTCAAAGATTAACGAGAAGAATTGCAGCTTTGGGGAGATTTATTTCCAAATATTCAGAAAAATGTTTTAAGTTTTTCTCTGCACTCAAAAAGCAAGATTGTTTTGAATGGAATGAAGATTGTCAACAAGCCCTTAGAAATTTGAAAACTTATTTGTCAAAACCACCGTTATTGGCAAAACCAAAGGTGGGAGAAAATCTTCTCATCTATCTGGCTGTGTCTGAAGTTGCGGTAAGTGCTGTTTTAGTCTGTGAGGACCGAGGTAAACAATCTCCTATTTATTATGTAAGTAAGTCCTTACTAGATGCTGAAAAACGATACCCACGGCTAGAAAAGTTAACATTAGCTTTGATCATGGCATCTAGAAAATTAAGACCTTATTTTCAATGCCATCCCATTGTTGTAGTTACTGCTTTTCCGCTTCGAAATATTTTGCATAAACACGAACTGTCAGGAAGATTAGCAAAATGGGCTATAGAACTAAGTGAATACGAAATCATTTATCAACCTAGGACCGCTATAAAATCTCAAGTATTAGCCGATTTCGTGGCTGATTTTAGTCAGGGGATGCACTTAGAAGCAGAAAAAGAATTACAAGTTTTTAATGGTGCGAACCCAGGGACTTGGGTTTTATTCACTGATGGTTCATCTAATGTAAAAGGAGCAGGTCTGGGTATAGTTCTCATACTACCTACGGGTGAAACTATTAGGCAAGCTATAAAATGTCATTCTATAACTAACAATGAAGCAGAGTACGAGGCTGTAATTGCTGGTTTAGAATTGGCAAGAGAACTCGGCATAACACAAATTATAATCAAGAGTGATTCTCAACTCGTGGTCAATCAAATGCTGGGGACTTATACAGCCAGGGAAACTCGAATGCAAGAATATCTCGAAAAGGTACGGGAACTAATAAAGCAATTCCAAACTTGGAAGGTAATGCAGATCCCAAGAGATGAGAATGTGGAGGCAGATGCTTTAGCTAATCTCGCATCTGCAGCTGACGTAGCAGATGACGCAAATGCTTCAGTCATACATTTATTTCATTCTGTTCTCGAACCTGATAAGAATGAGGTAAATTTTAATCATTTAACATGGGATTAGAGAAACGAAATTATTGCTTTCTTACAGCACGGAACCGTGCCTAATGACAAAGGGAAGGCTCACGCACTTCGCAAAAAGCCGCTCGATATTGTTTATATCAAGGAAATCTTTATCGAAAGATGTTTGGTGGACCACTAGCAAGGTGTCTCGGACCCTCTCAAATAGAATATGTGATGAGGGAAGTGCACGAAGGACATTGTGGAAAACGCAGGGGGAAGGTCACTGGTAAGAACATTGATTCGAGCAGGATATTATTGGCCTAAGATGGAAGAAGAGGCAAACAGTTTCGTGTCCAAATGTGATAAATGTCAAAGATACGGCAATAATATGCACAGATCGGCTGAGTTATTACACCCTGTTATAGCCCCGTGGCCCTTTATGAAATGGGGAATAGATATCGTAAGTCCACTACCACAAGCAAAGGGTCAGTTAAAGTTTCTACTTGGACTCACAGATTATTTCACTAAATGGGTAGAAGTAGGAGCATTTAAACAGGTACGAGAGAAGGAAGTTAAAGACTTCATATGGCGAAATATAATATGCCGCTTTGGAGCACCAAAGGAGATTGTGTGTGACAATGGACCACAATTCATAGGATCTCAAATCACAGAATTTCTTCAAAGTTGGCAGATAAAAAGGATAACATCTACGCCATACCATACAGTGGGTAATGGACAAGCGGAATCCACAAATAAAGTCATTATCAATAACTTGAAGAAGAGGTTACATGATTCAAAAGGTAATTGGCCTGAGATATTACCTGGAGTACTATAGGCTTATCGTACAACGACAAAAACAAGCACTAGAGAAACACCATTTTCAATGGTTTATGGTGCGGAAGCCTTAATTCTAGTTGAAATAGGTGAACCGAGCACACGGTGCGTTCAGGCAACGGAGGAATCTAATGATGAAGAACTGCGGGTCAACCTTGATTTGCTTGAAGGAAGAAGAGAAGCTTCATTAGTAAGAATGGTAGCACAAAAGCAAGTAATTGAACGATATTATAATAGGAAAGCACGCCTCAAATTTTTCAAAATTGGGGACTTCGTACTTAAAAAGGTGTTCCAATCTGCAAAGTCTACTAATTCAGAAAAGCTAAGTCCAACATGGGAAGGACCATACAGAGTTCGTGACATTGCGGGAAAAGGAGCATACGAGTTGGAGACAATGGACGGCAAAGTTTTACCCTCACATTGGAATGCCGTCCATTTAAAGAGATATTACTTATGAGAAAGTACCCACGGTCAGGTATCACCATTTTAAAATTTTTCTTTTGAATTATTAAAGTTCTACTAACGATTTTAGATGCTAGGCAAAAACCCTAACTTGTGCCAAATGATGAGTCACGACTTGCAAGGCAAAATGGAGTATTGTAAAATTCCTAGCCCAGGGTTACAATTAATCTGATGGAAATACACACGAGTTAGGCAGTCTTCATCTATAATCACACCTTCGAGTCTCGTATATTTTTCTGTTTCAGGAAAAGGACCAAATTTAAAGAAATAAACAAGTGCTCGAGGCTTCATACTTCACCGCTCCAACACTTGGGAGACTACATATTATACACAGATATGTGTAGAAAAACAGATACGAATATCGAACAAAAGTCAGCCACAAAGAGACGAGTGTTGAGAAAAAGTTACGAAGTCTTCAACATTCATCATCGTGTTCAACAAACACAAGACATTCATCATAGTGTTTTTCCCATGAGAACAAAATAGTCATATTTCAAACTCATAAACGAAGTCACCTCTCAAACCCTTCCTAATATATACAGATAGGGTCATGACTATGTACTGAAATAGGTTATGAAGAAAAACCTTGTTTATTTTATATTATGTAAAAATCTGTTGCAAGAAAAATAGTTACGAGAAAGTTATAGATGTATTTTAATACATGTAATAGTCAAAAAGAACTTGTTAAAGTTCATGAATAAAAATTTGTCAAAGGTGTTTCATACAAAACATGTGTATTCCTATTTCTTTCATCATATTATAACACCATTATGAAGTTGAGATGTCTTCTTCATTAAGTGTCGATAAAATAAAAGGGCCCTCTTTTATAAGCCTCATCTTGATAATCCATGAGAAGAATCATAAAACATTTTCAAAGTATAAAAATGCTAAGTTATTCTATAAGTCCTAGATAAATAGGCAAGAATAGAATATACAGAAGTACCGATAAAACTTCTTAATATAAAAGACTAAGTACAAACTTAGTCAGCAAAATATTTATTTTTTACAAATGCCCCATTACGATAACTGGGGACTTCATCAAAATATCTCTTAAAGTTAACAAGGGATAACACCACCAGTTAAAAAAATAGTTAAGTTTGAAATACATTCAACTAGTCACTGAAGGGGTTGGAATACCAGAAGTTGCAATCTCATTTTCAGGAGCAGTCATAGGCACGGTAATAACTTCTGAAGGAGCAGCAATAGTAGCAGTTTCAACTGGGCCTGGAATGTTAAAATCACCGAGGGATGCAAAAGTCACGGGAACTTCAGCTTCCATGGACTGTGTCATAGAAGTTTCACCCTCAAGAGCTGGACTTGCAACTCCAATTGCCGCTGTAGCTACTTCTTCAATTAAAAGCTCTTCTGCCCCAGGAGTTCCAAGTCCAGGAGAAAGAGTATCAATTGGTTGTTGGCTTTTTTCAATAGTGTCTAAGACTTTGGATAATTCAGATTGCAAATCAAAGTTTTCTTGAGTAGCTTCCATCAAAGCATTACGACGAGATTTTAGAAAAGCCCAACTTACCTCTATGTTGAAGTTCTCCTCAAGAAGCCCATATTCCCTCTCCCACATAGTAAGATCGTTCTTCAATATCTGGTGTTCAGCTAAGTGGGAGTCAAGGGAAGCTTCAAGGGAGGCATGAGAACTCTTCAAAGCACGTATTTCGTCAGAGGAGATCCTTAAGTCAGCCTGAGCTTGAGTCAAGCTTTGTAACAATTCTCCTGCATATTCTTCTTTCTTCTCAACAAGTGCCTTGAGCTCTCTAATTTATTCACTAGCCTTTGATAGTTGTTTTGAAAATGAGTCCTCCAAAATCTCCTTATCTTTTTCAAGTTGGATTGAAGAAGCCTTGGCAATTGCTAGCTCAGAAGTCAAACCACGCTTTTGCTGCTCCAGGAAATTTCTACTTTCTTGCAACTCCTCTATGGTCCCCTGAGCATTCTCAAACTGCTCCTTCAAGTTTGTTGCCTCAAGCTGGGTATCCTTGGCTATTCTCCTAGCCTCAGAAATAGCCTTCACAGACTCTCGATCATTCTTCTCTAGAGTGGAGATTCTTCTCATTAACTCAGAACCAATAAGATTAGCTTACAAGGGAAAGGCATTGAATGTGATAATATAGAGAGATATATAAAAAAACTTGTAAGTTAAAAGAGAAGTACCTTCAAGGTAGAATGAACTATGCCATTCATCAGAGTCAAGCAACTGTGGCTCTCCATCTTCTTCTTCTCAATATCTCCGATTAAAGGCTCGAGCCAAACATCAGCTCCACCAGTCTTTCTCAAAAGGCTATGATTGGCAGGAACTTCAAGAGTAACACTTCTCATAGCCATGCCTCTGCAGCTAGAACCCGCCTCTGTATGATGAATAGAGGGAGAGGGAACAATGGAAGGAGGAGTAGTAGAAGAGGTAAAAACAATGGGAGCTGTGGGAGTCAACACAGGGATGGTAGGAGTAGATATGGGAACCAAAACAGGTAAAGAAACAGGAGTCGATAAAATAGGCAAAGAAATACTCGTGGTTGTCAAAGGAATAGAAGAAATGAGAATAGAAGAAGAAATGGGAGTTTCATCAAGAACTGGTCCAAACTCTCCACTCTCAAAACCACTAACAAAGAGACATCAAATTGATTCATTAGAGCCTCTTGGAGTGGTATCCTCATCAGAAAGGATTTGAACAGGCTCGGAGATAGAGGCTCGAGCAGGAGTATCTTCAACTTCGTCTTCATCAATGGCACGTCTCCTGGTTCTTGGCCTAGCTATCAAAGAGGTATTCTCTTCTTCCTCATTCTCATAACTTTCTTCTACAACTTTTCTTTTTGGTAGCGTGGCCCGAGTCTTTTCCAAATCAAGTGAAGCAGTAGAAGATGCTCGAATGGCAATGGCTACCTCAGCTGTCATACCCCTGATACCAAATCCTGATAAAAAGAGGGATAAGGAATTGAAATAAGAAAGAATTCAATATACGGCAAAGCATAAGGAAATACATACCATGGGTCTTCACTTTCCAACCATTCAAAAGAGAAATTGATTTCCAAGTTCTCGTCTCCATAGGTGCAATCTTCAAAATTGAATCTACCCAACCACGGAAGTCAGGAACATGTTTCACATCTCCCATGGTTGCTACAAAAAGCCGAAAAGAGACGAGATTAGAAAAGAAACCAAAATTCTTAAAAACTAAGATACGGTAGGAAAAAGAAAAACTTACGTGCAAAATTCCACTTCTCAGGGAAGGGAATGTTTGTTTCACCCAACAAATCCACCGTACATACAACAACGTAACGACAATACCACCCTCGATCCTTGTCATCTTCGGGGTTTACTAAAACCTTCTTGCTTCTTGCAATTAAGGTACAAACTCCATGGCGGAATAATTTGGGGTGGTATAGGTGAATAAGATGGGAAAAGGTAAAACTAACATTGGCTTTGGTAGAAAAATACCTTAAGCAAGCCACAGCTCTCCAAACAAGAGGCCCTACTTGAGCTAAGTAAATTTTGAAAAAGCGACAAAATTCAAGAATAACTAGGTCAATGGCAGGATTAAATCCCAAAGTAAAGGGATAAGTATAAACGAAAGAAAATCCAATTCTGAAAGAAGAAATTCTCTGGTTTGGGGCAGGAATCATCATACGAAGATTATCTCTCCAATTACAATCTTTCCTAACAGTGGGAATCACAAGTTCAGTTATTAAAAAAGGATAGATGTCAGCTTTTTCTAAAATTTTAACTTGTTCTTGGAGAGATCTTCTATCATTCCCAAAAGATAAATAATTGGGTACGATTTCTTCAACTAAAGGCTCCTCAGTAGGTTCAGAAAGTTCTTTACCTTTAGAAGAGGGGGTCTTTGGGATATAACTCCTAATACCAGAAGAAGAAGAAGCAGAACCAGATGAACCACCATGAGTGGATCCTAGGCTCAAGCTCCGAAGCCTACCTCCTCTGCCTCTCCTATGTCTTACGGGGGCATTGGGGAAGTGATCTAGAATTGGAACTTTTCTAGGGTTAGTGTTTGGAGATGACATTGTTGAAGAAGGATGAATTAAAGGGGAGAAAAAACAAAAGTGAATAATAAATTGCTTGTTGAAGATCTACGAAGAAGAAAACAAAAGAAAGAGGGTTAAATAGGTTTATAATGTCAATCGTCAAAATTAGAAGTGTAATGATGGAAAGCCTATAATAAAGGCAACTAACACTTCGTGAATAGTGGGAATGAAGAAGCCTTGAAAAAAGGGCGCAGAATTGCAGAACCAATCAAAAGATGTCACGTATGTAAAACATTAATTAGAAGGGACAATTGAAGCGTCAGTACTGTCAGAGTATTAATTACAGCAAATATTACCTTTTTATGAAGATCCACTTCCCAGATATTTAATCGATAAATAAATAGAAAGTGGGGGGGACTATCTGTATTGGGAAAAAACTAAATTTACATTGAAGGTGACGTGACATGACACGAGTACTGGTCAAATGGACAAAGCATGATGATCAGTTAAGAGGTACGAGTGACAACAGATATGGGGAAAGGAAAGCTGAATAGGCACGAGAGGCAATTCGAATAGTACAAGCTTCGTACCTATTTAGACCATTTAAAGCCAAGAGATTAGAAGGCATTGAAAACATGGATATGATGACAAAAAGGAGTCCAAATTCAATATTAAATACCCAATACGTTAGAGAATTGGTATTAAATAGGAATGATCGTGTAACGTCTTATTTAATGTTATTTATTACTCATAATTGTCTCATTAAGGCTAAGGTATTACTCCTTTATTTAGGATCAACTATAAAAGGAGGAGGTCAGGTCATTTGTAAACACAGAGGATACTATCAACATTACATTAAAATACAAACTTATCTACTACTTATTTGTCATTCTCAAAAAGTCTATTATTTCTTTTTCATCTCCTGATTATCAGTAACCCTAATTTCTATTTATCTTTAGCTTTGATCAAAGAATCATCTTTTTGGTTAATCAAGGTTACCATCAGTTGAAGATTCTGGAGCCAGATATCCCGAAGACTGCTTTCAGGACTCGGTATGGTCATTACGAGTTCCTTGTAATGTCGTTTGGGCTGACCAATGCCCCAGCAGCCTTCATGCATTTGATGCACAGTGTGTTAATGTAACTCCACATAGAGATAGCAATCGTGGATCTACTAGGATTACCGTTTTGTAGTCCCCAAATATAAATATCCAATGTATCTCCCGGGTGTCGTCCGTAGTCCAACTCATAGTGCGCAGGGATCTACCGGAATACCAATCCGTAGTCCTAAATGTAAATACCTAGTACTGGGGAAATCTACCGGGTGAAGTCCCATAGTTCCAATATAAATGTGTAGGGGATCTACCGGAATACCAATTTGTAGTCCCAAATAAACAGGCAAGGGGGATTTAATGTGATATTTTCTGTAGTACTAAAGTAAACGCACAACAGCATCAGGAAGAATATTCAATTCAATCCAATTTCATACCAAGGTAAAACAGGTATTTCTAACCTAGTATGCTGCACAGAATTCAAACAAAGCAGTTTGAACAAGTAAAGCAATTAAATCACTTAGACATGCTTCCCTAAGCTAACAATAGGCTTAAATTGCATGTAGTATAAACAGGGAAACAAACACAGTTGTAGTTACTTAATGAAAAAAGAATTTTCAACAATTAGCACATGTACGTACTCGTCACCTCACGTACAAGGCATTTCATATATCAACAATACCAAATCCTAAGGGGAGGTCCCCCACACCTCGAACCAACTCAATCAACTCGATATCACGTTCTTGCCACGAGTACCCGACTCCAAATGGCCCAAATCTATTCAAATGAATTGCATAATGTAAATATAACTTCAAGTAACTAATTCCACTAATTAATTCGAAGTTAACATGAGAAATTAAGAAAATCGCCCCAAAAGTCCCCCGAGCCCACATCTCGAAATCGGATAATATTCGCAAAAATATAATCCTCACACTCTCACGAGTTTATACATAACAAATACATGAAAATAGGACTACAAACGACTCCTCAAATCCCCAACTTCAAGTCTCCAATTTCAAACCCCAAACCCCCAATTCTAACCCTTATTTTCCATAAATTTCTTGCCAAATCAGTAGAATAATACCATAAAAATGAGTTTGGGTTCCAAAAATCTTACCTCCTTGAAGTTCTCTTGAATTTTCTCTCAAAAACCTCCCAAAAATTTCAAACCTCAGATAAAAATGGTGAAATAATAGGCTAAAATCGCGACAGAAACCTTATATAGGTTCTGGCCTAGGGTTTCTGCACCTGCGGCCATTTCCTTGCACCTGTGGACCCGCACCTGCGGCCCCAGGTGCACATCTACGAAAATTCACTTAAATACACTGGCCACATCTGCACTTCACTTACTGCATCTGCTGTCTGCAGGTGCGATAAAGCACCCGCACCTGCGACTCCTGATTTCCATTCCTCTGGCCGCATCTGCGACCGGTCACAAGCTTTTGCGGGCCCGCAAGGTCCCCAACCACAAGCGCGGTTATGACAACACTTCAACAACTAAATCTGCTTCCAAATCTCCCAATTTTCTTCCGTCAACCTTCCAAAATCATCCCGGGATCTCAACTAAAAATACTAACAAGTCACATAACACTATTCAAACTAGTACCAATCCTTGGAACACTCAAAACAATGCCGGAACACCAATTCACCATCTGATTCAAGCATAAGGATTCCAAAACTTCCAAATTCCGCTTTCGATCAAAAAGTCTATCAAACCTCATCCGAATGACCTGAAATTTTGCACACACTTCACATTCAACACTTCGGAGCTACTCCAACTCTCAAAGTTCCATTCAGACCCCTAGATCAATATCTTACTATCAAACCGAAAACTTCAGCATTTCAATCCTAAATAATCTACAGACCTCCAAAACATAATCCGAATATGCCCCTAAGCTTGAAATCACCCAACGGAGCTAACGGAACCAACAAAATTCCAT
Organism: Nicotiana tabacum; assembly: GCF_000715075.1. Taxonomy (NCBI): domain Eukaryota; kingdom Viridiplantae; phylum Streptophyta; class Magnoliopsida; order Solanales; family Solanaceae; genus Nicotiana; species Nicotiana tabacum. The sequence continues at coordinate 140,831,578 of NC_134082.1, forward strand.
TCTGATACCGTCTTCACACGGCTCTGACTACGGTCCAAATTCTAAAGCTTAAACTCTTATTTAGGGACTAAGTGTCCCAAAACACTCCGAAATTCAAACGAACGTTCCAAAAAACTTACAATAGCAGAAACATACACGGGGAATGCAGTTAATAGGGAAATTGGGGCGTTACAATATGTGATACAAAAGCGATTAGGATTCTAATAGCTTTCATGCAAGCAACCGGAGCAAACGTCTCATCATAATCAATTCCTTCCTTCTGATTGTAACCTTGAACCACTATCCTAGCCTTGTTCCTTGTAGTGTTTCCATGTTCATCAAACTTATTCTTGAATACCCACCTGGTTCCTATGATGGTTTGATCTGAGGGTCGAGGTACTAGGTATCATACATTGTTTCTTTCGAACTGATGCAACTCATCTTGCATGGTTGTAATCCAGTCTGCATTCTTTATGGCCCCCTTGATGTTTTTGGGTTCTATTTGGGAATGAAAAGCTAAAAAAGGTGAGTGAATTTCTGGCTTTTGATCTGGTTTGCACTCCGAAATCTAGAAGGATAATTATGTTGTCAAGAGGATGAGAGCTTTTCTGTTTCCAGTTGGGCATTAAAGGCTCATTTGCAGAGGTGCTGGGTAGATCTAACTGGTTCCCTTGTGTTCTTCTCTCAGCTACTTGTGGAGTACTTTGCACTGCATCAACCACTCTTTCTTCAGCTTCAGTGGTTGTAATTGTGGTACCTGGTTCCCTTGAGGCAGAAGCTTCATTGTCTCTACTTGGCTCCTTCACTTAACTCATCATGTCTGCCTTTCCATTTGTCATGTCGATGACTTCACCTAGAATCGGTAAGGGCTCCCCATCTTGATAATCCTTGTTGATTTTCTCACAGGAGGGATAAGACTCGTCAAATATTGCGTAAACACTTTCCTCAACACATTGAGTACACTTGTTTTATATCTTGTAAGCTTTGTTTTGAGAAGAATACCCCAAAAAGATCCCTCATCACTCTTGGAATCAAATTTTCCAAGATGATCTTTTCCATTGTTGAGAACATAATATTTACACCCAAATGTTCCCAGGTGAGTCAGCTTAGGCTTCCACTCAGCAACTCATAGGGGGTTTTATTCTAGAGAGATCTGATCATGCACCTGTTCACCAAGTAGCAGGCAGTGTTGACAACTTCAGCCCAGATGTTCTTTGCAATCCCACTATCGATCAACATATTTCTTTCCATTTCCTCAATAGTTATGTTCTTCCTTTCCACAACTCCATTTTGCTGGGGAGTTCTTGGGGCTAAGAAGTTGCGAGTAAAGCCATTTTTGGTACAAAATTCATCAAACTTGGCATTGTCAAACTTTGTTCCATGATCTGATTTAATGCATGCTACTCTCAATTCCATCTTCACTTGGATTTTCTTTACTAAGGCTGCGAATACTTCAAAGGTTTCATCTTTTGTTCTAAGAAACAGAGTCCAAGTGAATCTGGAGTAGTCATCCACTATCACAAAGATGTACCCTTTTCCCCCTGCTTTGCACTCTCATAGGTCCATATAGATCCATATGAAGGAGATCAAGTGGTTTTGAGGTGCTAACATGTTTCTTTGACTTGAATGAGGACTTCACATGCTTCCCTCTAGTACAACCATCACAGACTTTGTGTTCTTTGAACTTTGAAATGGGTAGACTGCGAACCAGGTCCTTCTGAATTAGTTTATTCAGAAGAGAGAAGCTTGCGTGCCCCAGTCTTCTGTGCCACAGTTCAAAATCATCATTAACAACTTTCAAGCAACTTAGATCACCACTTTGTAGAGACTCGAAATTAGCAACATAGATGTTCTTGTATCTTTTGGCCACAAGTACCACTTTACCACTTACCAGATTTGTAACTATGCATATCTTGACAAGAACTCCACCTTGTTTCCTTTCTCACAAATCTGAGAAACACTCAAGAGACTGTACTTAAGACTATTGACATAGTACACATTCTCAATTGAGTGAGTGACTTTCCAGCTTTTCCAATACCAAAAATGTACCCCTTTTTCCCATTTCCAAAGGATACACTCACTCCTTGCAGGGAATTTAGTGAAAGAAAGTCCATAGTATTTCCAGTCATGTGCTTTGAGCAACCACTGTCCATGAACCATTATTGATTGCTTCCTCTCACTGTTCCCTACACAAGGAGATCATGAGTTAGATTTAGGAACCCAAGCAAGTTTGGGTCCCTTGTAATAAGAAAGAGGATGAATAAATGGTCTTTTAGTCCATGTAGGTAACATGCCTTTTTTATGAGTGGCACCTGGTCCCTTTTCAGCAGTTACTCTCTTAGCAAAAACTTTATTTTTCTACAGAGATTGAACCCTGTCTTGGTAATTTTCCTTGAAATGCACATTGTTCCCACAGTGGGTGCACAACCAATTATCGGGTACAGTAACATATTTGTTGTGAGGGTTATAAGGAGTTTTCTCCTTTTAAAACCCTATTCCCTTCCTGTTACCACCATTATTTTCATACATGACAGTAATAGCTTCCGAGTACCAGGTCCATTTAAGAGACTTCTCAAGATCATTCTTTACTCTTTCCGTTTTGCTTGGAGTTGCCTATTTTTCTCAAGTTCAACACATAAATTAGTTCTCACAGAAGTTAACTCTTTTTCAAGCTTAATGTGTGCCTCACTAGCCATCTCTTTCCGTTTTTCAGAATTTCTAGGCCTACACTCAGCTCCAAGTTCCTATATTATTTTCTTTAAGTCTATAATCACTACTATAAGGTCATTTCTCTCCTGCTCAATAGCATTCACTTTTTGCACTAAGACCTCTTTTTCTTTACTGAAATTCTCAATGGTTTCTTTATAGTCAACAGCTACAACCACCAAATCATCTTTTTTTTTTGTTTTTTGTTTTTGTTTTTTTTTTAAATGAATTGTTGAGCAGATTACTATTAGAGGTAAGAAAAAGTTACAAAATGCCTTCCGCACCTCCAAGAATGGATCAAGCAAGCTCATTCAAGATTTTACATATTTTAATTCTACAAAACTATAGGTTAAGATAAAAGAACTCTTTAATGAAATCAAGAATTGCCAAAAAAAGGAGTAAAGAAAAAGAAAGATGAAACCTTTGAATTCTTGCACGGTAAAACATTGTTCTAATAGCAAGTTTTGGAGCCATTTTCCAGTATCTTGGACTGCCTAATACATACATATCGCCACTAACATAGCTACATAAACGATGATTCATGTAGAAGCTAACTTCAACATTCTCGAAGAATGTAGACGCGTATATATTTATAACTACGACTAATAAACCGAGGGAGAGATGAGAAATCAGAAACGTGCTCTAAGAATGAGCAGAACAAATGTTTACAGCTTTTGACCTGAATAAAGGTCCATTACCCTGGAGGACCTGGAATGCGCCTTCTTGTTATCGGTGACGCCAAGCCACTTCTTGAGAAGCTGGAAGACTTTCTCATCTCTTAATAGTTCCCTGTGACCACCTTGAACTCCTACTCTTTCCACCGCTTCAAAATTATCCGCCTTTGCTGATTCAGCTGGAACAGTTCCATCACCGTCCACGTAGGAGTATTGCGGCATAGTATGGCAGACATTCGTCAGGTCCTCGATTGGTGAAGCCTTTGAACCATAACAAACATCAAAAGGTGTATCAAAAGATGTCCCGTAGATGCTATAAAAAGGAATTCCTTGTGGTAATTGAGCAGTGTTTAAAATTTTGCGAGTACTAGCTGCCCAATCAAGAATTGATAAGTTGAAAGGTAGAGGCACTGTTTTCCCATTTAAGTTGAGCTCATTACTCTTCAATGCTTCTTGAAAGAGAGTCACACTTGTACTAGCGCCATAACATTCTAGTTCAACCACTGTCTCCCCCTCCTTAGATTTTTTCCTCCACACCAAAATCTCAGGTTGCTTTGCCCACTTGAAGTCGGGATTGGGCAACATCTCGTAGATTGATGGGCACTCAACCAACAATTGATGCATTGTCCACCTTGACACGAAAATGTTGCTTTCAAATCCATCAACGAACTGCACCCCAGTTAAGTGAGAATCATTAATGCATCCAGGTGCACCTTGAAAAGGAGTGGCAATGGTAATCCACTTATTCACATACTTGGAAAATACCTATTGCTTTGGCGGAAGTCGTAACCAAAACCGAACAATGTGGTTCCTTTTTCATATCCACATTTGACGAGCATATCAATCATATCATGAAAATGGTATACACCGGTCAAGTGTACACACTTCACCATCATAGAAGGATCCAAAATATCAATTGCATATAGCCCATAATCATCTTCATTGATAATTCCGCCAAATAATACTAAAGAAAAGTTATTACTACCTGTTTTAGGATTGTAAATGGACCATAACTTATTCTTAAACTCAAGTTCAGCAAGGAGAAGTCGGACCCAAACCCGGGTTTCAAAACCGCCCAGTTTCTTACTCTTTGAATGGAGAATGGACCCGGCAAGAACGGAAACCAACAATACAGGGTCTCTATCAGCCACAACATCGTTGACGGAGTCGGAGCTCCGACCCGGAAAGAGACAACAACAGTATTGTTTGAACATTTGATGCTCCGGTCGGAGCTCCGAACAGCGACGGTTAGTTCAGTGGAGGTGGTGGTAGTTGAAGTGAATGGCTCGTGGCAAATCATCTTTTTCATGTTCTACACTAGCAATTTTTTCAATTAGAACCACCTTTTCATTTTCAAGATTACTTATGTTTTCCTTCAGATCAACTACACACACTACCAAATCATCTCTAATTTGTTCAGCTTCTCCTAGTTCTAAGGTCAAAACATCTTTATCATCTACAAGACTATGATAGATATCAATTAATACATTTGTTAATGACATGAGTTTCTTAGGGGAGTAGGATTTCAGATTTCTCTGAACATCCCTGAAGTTTACCTCATCATTGACATCTTCTTCATCATCGTCTGATTGAGCCATCAAAGCAAATAGAGAATCATATTCATTTTCTTCACTTTCAATTGCCATCATGGAACTGTCACCAGCATTGGTTTCTTCTTTAGACTCACTGGAGGAATCTCCTGTTGATACCCAATTTTTTGCCGTGTATTTTTATATGTAAAAAGACTTTAAAATAGCATGTATATGCATATATAAGTATGTCCCAAGGTCCTATTATTTTTCTCAATTTTGTAAAGATTTTAAAATCAATTTTATTACCCTATTTTATTAAGAAAAAACCCAATAATTATCCCCAAAATTATCATCTTGGTGATTCATTTATTGGATTCTCATATTTTTACCAAAATATAGCTAAGGCAATTTTGCACATTTTTATTTTAGTATTTTAAAATAATTACAATATTAGCTTATTTTAAGATTTAATTGTGTTTATAATTATAAAATTGATTCCAGTATTTTTAATTTGACATTTATATATTATTAATTAATTTAGTACCTTTAATTTATTTCCAGGATTTAATTTACAACTTTTATAAAAAATAAAAGGGAAAAGTGGCTATTTAAATACTAGCCCTACTTATTTCAATTTTAGCCTAAATTCTACCTCAATTAAACCCAATTGAACCCCAGCCCAATTCCTAAAATTACCTGCCCCTGGCCCAATTAAATCCAACCCGCCCGGCTCCCTGTTTAATCCAGGTCGTTGATCAAAATGATCAACGGCCACATTCTTTCCTTTCCTTTTTAATTCACCAACCCCACTAACCCTAAGTCATTTTCACCTACCCGCCGCCTCTGAAACCCTCCACTCTCTCAAACTCTCTCGAGTCTCCTTAGCACCCTAGCCGCTTCCACCCTAAAAGCCACCGGAATCCATGGCTTCCAGGGCTCTAGGAGTCTTATACCTACCTCATGTTGCTCTTACACACCTGATCTCTGAAGATTCAAGGCTTGACCTTGAAGGTTTGTGCCCAGACCTCTGTCGATCGAGGTTCCACGGCCACCTCCGGCCTTGCTCCGGCGTACCACTGTTGTTTGAGCATGATCCTGACCTCTCCGATTCAGATCGGTGACTTTTCAAAGCCTTTCTCATTTCTAAGGGTTCTCCTGAAACCCTAACCCTTCGAGGTTTTTCCGATTCCCTTAGATTTGTTCCAGATCCAGGCTTTCCTTAAGGTCTTAAACGTTTTCTTGACTTTTTTTTCAAAAAAACTACTTTCAAAATCTTTCTTTTCCGATCTAGGGTTTTTGAAAGTATTTAAGTGTTTTCTAACTTTATTTTTTCTTTTATGTGTATTTGCTTCTATTGGGTTCTTGTATTTTCTTCTACCATGTTCTTACGTGCCTCTTCTGCTATATTTTCCTATACTATGTTCTCGTATGCTTTTCTACTGTATACTTTCTCTACTGTGTTCCGATATGTTTCTCCTACTATATTTTCTTACTAAGTTCTTAAGTTTCCTTATTAAGTTCCTTTTATTGAGCTCTGTTTAAAGTTTCTTCTAAAATTTCTTAGCATGCTTCTTCTACTGTTCTTATCAGTCTTCTCTATTATGTTTCATATTAGCTTCTCCTACTCTATTTTTCTTTGAATTCTGCTACTATGTTCTGCGTGTTACTTGCTATCATTGTTTTCTCATGAGTTTTTGCTGCTGAAAGAAACATACAAGAGGTTTTATAGAACTGAAACCTCTGAGCCTGTTTCGATTACTTGCCTTCTCATCTCTGTACTTGATTCAAGGAGGAAACCCTAGAATTCGGGGATTCTGCCAAGTTTGATTATGTGATTTGATTGAACTAGGGTTTTTATTTTAGAACCCCTTACTCTTTCAAACCAACTTCGAGTCTCTGAACCGAGTTTGGACATCCTGTTTGCATATGATTCTGTCCTTTAGCTAAACTCTTCTAAAACTCTTTCTTAACTGGATTTTTCTATTGGTTTTGCAATGGCACAACGTTTTCTTCCAACTCAACGTGTTTGTGTACTCTTTATATGTGATGAATCTTCCTCTAAAAAAGGCTTTCAACTCGTGATTGATTCAAATTCCTTCTAAATAGGTCTGATTGATTCCCTTTCCATTGTTTGCTGATTTCCCTTACGTTAAAAAACCTTTCCCATCTTTTTGACTCGGTTCATTCATACAAGATCCCTGACCTTTGATTTACTGGATGTTAATTGATTTTCTTGCCTTGTTTGTACAACCGCGTATTTCAGAAATTCTGTCTTTAAATAACCTTTATGTATTTACCCTTAATTGCATGATTTGCACAAAGTGCTTATTCATTTTTCTTTCCTTAAATTGTTTTTACTCGTTTAAATCTAAATCCCTTAATTAAGGGAAGTCTTGTATAATTGATTGACAATCAGTTCCTTGACTATTTTCTTACCTTATTTCTTCATGATTTTCACACTATAAAAGGCACGACCTTTTTTCACAAAGAGGACATCAGAATCCTTCTGAACTCATACTCTCTCACAATAACTTTCTCTTCTTGTCTGCATTGTGGCATGTTTACAAGACCTACTACTTTTCTTTGTTTGTTTCCTTTGAAAATGGTATGTCCTGATTTAAGCTTCAACACCACAACAATGTGTTTATTTACAGTCTTTGTATCCAAGTATACTCTACTGCTTTCTGTAAAGTTCAACCTTTAAATTAGTATGCTTATGTCCTACTACCTATTTCTGTTATGAATCATCGCTCCCTATTTCCTTTTATGTGCTTTGAGTTACAGTTTAAAATATGGCAATATGCAAGTTATTGTCTATGGATTGAACTTGATCTCTTAGAGGATCCTAACCTCTAAACAATGTGTTCTAATAGGCTTATGGGTGTGCTGGCATTTCCCATTGTTGGGTATTCCCACTAGCCTGTCTTTGCCTATTTACCACCTCTCCATTCCCTATACCCCTATGTGTATTAATGTGAGCTATTTTCTCTTCCCCTTTCCCCTTTTCAGAATTCTGCACTTGCACCCTCTCTTAGTGCCTAAGTTCTGCCCCCCTCTTGTGAGCCTTGCCTTGGGACATTGAGTTCCCTCTGAACTTGGACACTTGAGGGCTGACCCTTCTACGCTGCACTATGTCTTCATCTATAATGCATTTGGGTGTGAGCATTGCCCGGAGTCCATATGAGGCTCTTATAGAACTCTGACACATCCAAATGGGAGAAAGGCTTTGAAATAAGATCTCTTGGAGTTGGTTTACTTCATACTTCAGACATGAAGTCTGAATCAGGCTCTCCTTGGTTGTACTTATCTGATTATATTTTTGCTTTACTTTACTCTCTCTGGGTTGTAATAACTTTGTAATAAAACTCTAGGAGATGACTAGTGAAAAAGGAGGAGTAACTATGTATGCAGAAAGGGATAGATAACCTGCCTATAAGAGTTTATGAATTCCTGCATTCTCATATAAACACCATGTCTATAGGAATCCTGCATTCTCATATAGATACGATGTCTCTAAGAATTTCTGCATTCTCATGTATAGATACCATGTCTATAGGAATCTTGCATTCCCATATAGATACCATGCCTATAGGTTATTTCTGAATTTCTGTATATCATATAGATATCCGCCTATAGGAATTTTTGAATTTTCTGTGTATCATATAGATATCCTGCCTATAGGATCTTTCTGAATCTTGCATATGCATTCCTCATTAGGCAAACATGTTTATAGGTCTTAAATAATCAACCGCAATTAGATATCATGTTCATAGGCTTTAAACGAAATTCAACATCTAGATGTCATGCCTATAGGATTTCTGCATTTTTTACTATGCTTATAGAAGTGTCCAAAATCGACAACACATAGAAAGCATGCCTATAGGAGCTTCAATCGAATCTGAACCGCTTCACTCGCTTATAAGTCTAAACCAGTAACAATGACGCATGCTCTTTTACTAAAACTCGCCTTTCTTTAATAACAGATGATTTTTTCTTAAATCAGTATGTATTCATGTTTACTTCATTATTTCTGGAATCGGTAGATATCATGCCTTTAGGGTCATCGTCTAACACTTTGGCAAGCCATAGGGTGAATGTTTATAAACTGAATCAGACTTTTTATCAGCTACAACCAGCAGTCAATCCTGATTCGGGCTTCTTATCTGAACTATGTAATGAATCAGTATGCCTCAACCTTTAAGTTTAGTCAGGCCATAAACAGTATGTGTAAGTCATGCTATTTACTTGCTTTCTTTGTTTAAAGGAGGTGTATCTAAGCCTTTCTACTTACTGTATGCTTTCCCCAATGTGCTATACATGTTTTTGTATGTCGCCTTAGTATTTTACCCTTTTGAAACCAAGAATAAGCCCAATATCTTCTATCTTTAGGATTAGTAGTCCCAAATGCCTCCGGGACTGATAGGATAGGGGCGAGTAATAGCATGCAATAAGTAAACGAGACCATTTCGCGCTTTAATACCTCAACCGGGCGGGAAGGGTAGATATGGATATGATGACCACGCGGTAACATCACGTGTAGCCCCTCATTGAGGAGTGATTATCAGATGTTATGTGGGGTGATCCATATTATTAATAAACCTAGGACCCCCTTCCCTTTGTTTTCTTTGTTTCTCTTAAATATTTTTAAACCATTTCTTTTAAGAATCAACTTTTTTTACTTTTCTTATTTGTAACCATTACGTGAAAACCCCCTCTAGTTTGAAGTTCTTATTTGCCTACGTATTATTTGTACCTAAAGTCACAATAATTATCTGGCCGGGAACCACACTAATGGATCCTGAGGGGTTCCTAACACCTTCTCCTTTGGATAATTTCAAGCCCTTACCCAATCTCTAGTTGTTCAAATCAAACCTTTCTTAGTGTCCTAATGCACTTAAATTATTAGGTGGCGACTCTTCAATTCAAAACCCAATTCCCGAAAGGAAACGATTTGTCCTCCCAAATGTCATAAACCCGATTTCGCGAGAAAAAAGGGGTACGACAGCGTGGAGACTCTGCTAGGGATTTTTAGGCTTTTACCATTTCAGACTATTATTGTGAATTTATGCTTCTTTATGCGCAATTATTTGTTTATCTCTTTTAAGCATTCAATTTCCTTTTCTATTGCAAAACTGACTTGTCTTTTGTTTCTTTCTTTTATTTCTTTTACTGCTTTCCTTTATTACTACTTTAAATTATGAAGAATTGCTGTAATTACTTCATAACGTGCAAATACGTGACAACTTGTTTTAATTATTGCATAAGCATGTTTTCAACATCATATTCCACTCGTGCCAAATAAAATACCATAGCAACGCCTTTAATGAGTTGTTGCGCTCTTCCGATATTATCACTCCTAGATCCAGAAAAGGCATATTTGCAGTAAGACTAGCCGATCAATGGTGTAGTCAACGGTTCCGTGCCTTTCCCTCTTGAGTTGTCCGCTCAAGGGTACCAGTCTAAAACCCCCATAGAAACCTCACTCTATTTAAACTGTGCATGGTCAATCCTAGCCGAGTCAGTTATATTGTCCGCATAATGACTCTTTAATATAGCCTTGTCCAAAGTCCACTGGGTTTCCCTAAAACCCAAATGGACACCACCACGTTCTGTGCATTTATTTGGAGAACTAAATGCTTCATGCTAATTATTGATATTTAATAGTCGAGCCTGGCGGGGGTAAGGGCCTAACCTTGTTTGTCTTGCAGAAAATGAAGAACGAGGTCCCCAGTTTCGGTATGGTTAGCACGCCCCCACTCTTGCTAGACTGGTGGAGGAGTCTTCCATCAGATAACCAAATCAATAAGTGGAATGAGAGGGCCACCAGAGCTAGCGAAAAGTTAGAATATATGGAATACAGTCTGCTAGAATTAGAAGGAAAAGTGAAGAAGAGAGTCACCGACTGCCAGAACGCTAGTGAAACGAAGGAGAACACCTGGGAAAGGTATCTTTACGCGAACTGGAGGATTTGATCAATGCGAGGATTCAACCTGAGGAAGGTCCTTCTGGGACCAAATAGATAGGAGCTTGTTCTTTAGAATTCTAAGTTCTCCAAATCAATTTGTTGCTAGGCCTACCTCGGGCATAACGAGGCTCTTAATTAGGACACGATTTACATGCTTGCACTACGTGTTTAAATATCGCAACATTTTTTTCTTATAATTCGTACTGACTTGTTACCTTTTGTTTTTACTTTTGTTTTATTTATTCCTCTTCCTAAAGGTTAGTTAGGGCCCTCTGGCAACATCATCTTATTCAACGAGATCTAGGGGCCCTCCACCCACTCCTCCTCTTAGTCCTATAAAAAATAAGAACAAAGGGAAGATGGAAGATTCGAACAACACCAGAAAGGAAAACTCAACTGAACGGGTAGAGGTCACTCATGGTGCTCAGGTCTCCAAAGAAAGTGCATCCCAACTCGAGCAGAAACTGTCGAAATTTCAGGAGGAACTTGATCAGGTCCGGAATCTGGCAAACTTGTCATTTTCCCTCACCACTCTCGACATTAATTTCCCGAATGCTCAGAACCCCACACCTCTACAAAATATCCCAAAGTCACGAAACCATCCCTCTCCTTACCACCACTGCGATACTTGCCACACATCCAACAATACTCCACTGCTCATCCCTGAACCTTTGAATTTCACAGATGACCATTTCCACGCCCACCATAACACCCCCATTTATCTGGAGACCATGCCACATTCCACCAAACCCATCTCAAGCACACCTGAGTCTGATAATAAAGACTCACTCATCAGGAACCTGGCTGTGGAACTCAATAAATTAACTAGTTGAATTCAGGGTGTCGAATGAAGTAAGGGGATTGAAGGGTTGAACTACGAAGATATTTGCATACAACCGGATGTCGAACTGTCTGAGGGGTACAAACCTCCTAAGTTCGAGATGTTTGATGGTACAGGGGATCCGAGAGTCCACTTGAGAACATACTACGACAAGCTGGTTGGAGTAGGGAAGGATGAAAGGATTCACATGAAGCTTTTTATGAGGAGTCTGAGAGGAGATGATCTCTTGGTACATTAGCCAAGACCCGAAGAAATGGTCGAGCTTAGTGAGTATGGCGTCTAACTTTATGGATAGGTTCAGGGTCAACACAGAAAATGCGCCAGATGTGTTCTACGTCCTGAATTTAAAGAAGACGCCCATGGAAACATTTTGCGAGTACGCTACTTGTTGGAGATCAGAAGCCGCTAAGGTTAGACCGACTTTAGAAGAAGAACAAATGAACAAGTTTTTCGTTCGGGCTCAAAACCCATAGTACTATAAAAGGTTGATGTTGATTGAGAGCCAGAAATTTTTCGACATCATCAAGCTAGGGGAAAGGATCGAGGAAGGCATCAAAAGTGGTATGGTTACAAACTTTGAAGCTTTGCAAGCTACCAATAAGGCTTTACAGTCTGGTAGTACGTCCAAGAAAAGGGACGTAGGTGCCGTAATGGTTGCACAAAGAGCCAAATCCCCTATCAAATACCAAGCCTATCCGATACCTCCACTCACATATCAGCCTACCTCAAATTACCAAGCACCCTCATCCTCTTACCAAACTCCACCACCTATTTACCAATCACCCCCACCTCCTACATATCAACCTACTTTACCCAGATATTCCCAATCTGCACATGTCTACCAAGCCTACAATGCTCATCCATCCCACTATCAATCACATCCTACACATCAAAACATTCCTAGACCTCGACCAAATTTCGGCCGCAGACCTCCCAAACAGTATACCGCCATTACTGAGCCAATTGACCAGCTGTACGAAAGGCTCAAAGCTGCTGGTTAAGTCACCCTATCCCTGCTATAACCCTTGAAAACCCTTCTCAATGGGTCAATCTAAATAAATCATGTGCATACCATTCCGGCAAAGGGCATACCATTGATGAATGCTGCTCTCTGAAAGACAAGACCCAGACTTTGATTGATAATAAGATCATTGTGGAAAAGGAGCCTACTCCAAATGTCCCCAACAACCCTCTGCCAGACCATAAGGGTGGAGGTGTTCACATGATTGAAATAGAGGATGATTGGGATCCCAAAGGATCGATCGGTTTAATCACAAAAGGTGACAAACCAAAAAAAGGCAATAGTCACCCTTAATTAGATTGTAGTCCAGACTCAGCCTTCTGGGCACACTGAGGTAAACATGGCTGTGCCACTTGAGTTCGAAGCAACTACAAAGACACCAACACCAATCGAGGTCGAATTCATGACTCCATCAAATGCACCTCCACCATTTGAAGTTGCAGTTTTACCTCCCAAAGCACATGCTTCGTTCGGAGTGGAGATGTCCATGCCGATCCCAGTGGCGATGTTATCCGTAACACCATTCCATACAAATGCCATACCTTAGGATTACACAGCCGAGGCGAGAAGGAAAGATAAAGCCAAGTTCGGGGAAATAGTTGCGGCATAGGGTATGACAAGAACCAGCAGGGTTTATACTCCGGAACATTTAACTGAGTATAGTAATCAGGCCTCAGGTCGGTCGGCCATCACTAAAACTGGGCCCGATGATCTCTGGAGAAAGATACAGGCCAAGGAATACTCAGTCATTGATCAGCTGAACAAAACACCGGCACAAATTTCTATCCTAGCTTTGCTGCAAAGTTCTGACGCACATAAGAATGCCTTGTTGAAGGTGCTGAGTGAGGCATATGTACCAAGCAACATCACCAGAGGAGAAATGACAAATATGGTAGGGAAGGTATTGGAAAGTCAGAAGATTACTTTTCATGAAGATGAGCTGCCACCAGAAGGGTTGAGTCACAACAAAGCATTGCACATCACCGTGCAATGTGAAAATTATTTTATCACTAGGATCCTGATTGATGGAGGGTCCAACCTCAATATTTGTCCGTTGGTAACACTCAGAACATTGGGAAAGGGGCTGTATGAGATCAAGGACGGGGCCATCAATGTCAAAGCTTTCGACGGTTCCCAAAGGTCCACTATTAGGAAAATTAGTTTGTGCTTGCAAATGGGGCCTACTTGGTTCGATGTTGATTTCCAAGTAATAGATGTGCCAGTATCTTACAACTTGCTGTTGGGATAGTCGTGGATTCATGTCGCTAGGGCTGTAGCATCAACACTGCATCAGGTAGTGAAGTTTGAGTGGAATCACCAAGAGGTGATCATTCATGGCAATGGTAGAAATCCCATATACAGTCGCCAAACCATCCCAGCAATCAGAGGAAGAAGAAAGATAAGTGGGGAAACCTATCACCACATCGAGCGAGCCAATGCCATTAACAAAGGCAAATTGTGGGACAACAAAATTGAAAGCATATTGAACTGAAACGTATATGAACCTGGCAAGAGATTTGGCAAGAACCTCCAAGGAATCGTAAAGCCTATCAAACTGAAGAAACCTAGACCACTTTTGGTCTGGGATACGAGTATACTTGGGAGGAATTCAACAACTGGTCGACACCATGGCGTGGTCCATACTACTCGCTAGAGCAGCCAATACCCCATTTGGAGTAGACTTTCTAGCCAAACGATGTTATCTGTAGGTCGAAAGAAAAGGAAGAACTGGTAGCAGTAAGGAACTTGTTCCTAGAAGACAATGACATGGATTGTTGTGTCATTTTCGAGGAGGAGGGGGAGGAAGGCCCTTCCATACAGGCCGTAAGCCGAGGAGCATTCCTCAATAATTGGACTATCAGAACCATCAGGGCCCGAAAAGCCTCGGGGTAGCAAGGCTGAACAAAGCATCATGCACTATCTTTTATATTTACTAGTTGATTTTCCTTTCACATTTTGAATTTTCGCAATAAGATCTTCCAATGTTCAAAACAGTTATGAAATTTATCAAAGCATTTCGGTTTCCTTACAAATCTTACTCTTATTATTTTCTCTCATTACTTTATTTATACAACATTACTATTACCTATCTTGATGAACCAATGGTTGTGACATGCAATGAGACAACGCAGGAAATGGACATAAATTCAGAGGAAGATGATATACCAGAAGAGATTGTTAAAGAAGTCGAGAACTTGGAGAACAGGCCGAAGTACAACCTAGACGAGACTAAGATTGTTAACCTGGGAGATGTAGAGAATGCCAAAGAAATACGAATCAGCATTCACCTGTCGCCATCAGAAAAGAAAGAATACACAGAATTCCTAAAAGAGTATAAGGACATATTCGCCTGGTCGTATGATGACATGACTGGTCAGAATACGTCTATTGTGGCTCACAAACCGCCAACCGATCCAACGTGTCCACCGGTAAAGTAAAAGCTCAGAAAGTTCAAGCCTGGTATGAGTTTGAAAATCAAAGAAGAAGTCACTAAGCAGGTCAAAGCTAAGGTTCTCAGGGTAGTAGAATATCCGACATGGTTAGCCAATATTGTGTTGGTGCCAAAGAAGGATGGGAGGGTTAGAGTCTGTGTCGACTATCGGGATCTCAATCGGGCCAGTCCAAAGGATGACTTCCCCTTGCCAAATATACACATCCTGATTTACAATTTCACTAAGCATGAGCTACAATAATTCGTAGATTGCTTCGCTGGTTATTATCATATCTGGATGGATGAGGAAAATGATAGAGAATCACAGATAGTGGCACAAGAAGTTATCATTTCGTCTACTGGGGTATCACACCATAGTTCGCATATCAACCGAGGCAACCCCCTATATGCTGGTTTATGGTACCCGCTGAGGTAGAAATTTCTTCCATAAGGATAATACAAGTAGTCGAGCTCGACGACACAGAGTGGATAAAAAGTCGTTATGAGCAACTAGCACTTATAGACGGAAAGAGAATAAATGTAGTCTGCCATGGTCAACTCTATCAGAACAGAATATCTAGAGCCTTCAACAAAAGAGTCAAGCCAATACAGTTCACACCGGGGCAGCTGGTGTTATAGAAAATTTTTCCGCATCAAGATGAAGCCAAAGGAAAGTTCTCTCCCAACTGGAAGGGTCCATACATGGTTCACCGACTTCTGATATGAGGAGCCCTCATACTTGCAGAAATGGACAGAGAAGTCTGGCCAAAGCCAATCAATTCAGATGCAGTCAAGCGTTACTATGTGCAACCTTTAAGCTTTCTTCTATGATGTAATTTGAACTATACCCGACCTAATTCCCGTTTAAGAGGGGATTCGTAGGTAGCCACATGGGTTCGGTCACAAGTCAATAAAATTTTCATTTCCCCCGCAATTGGAAACTGGGGCACAATTTTGAGGAAGACCCTCAAAATTCCGAAGTGATTTCAGCCATTCGCCGCAAGCAGCCGTTAGAAGCAGCAACCCAATAAACTGCGGCAAAAAAGATGCAATGTCTTGAACCACGTCGCAGTCATCATTTAATCTAAAGAAAACTATTCTTAATTATGTATTTATGTTACATTTTCTTTACTAAAATCATGCATGTTTATTTCTGAAATCGCTCTATTTAGCAATGCTACCCCAATGATACGGGCAGTATCACTAGATCAAAATCAAGCAGGTCAAGCAAATCCAGAAGGGTACACGAACTAACCTTTCCCCCTTTACAAACTCACGACTTTTTCTTTGGATGCAGGCACTTGAGTTGCAAAATCATCAAATATACTATACGCTCACTCACAAAGTTCAGGAAAACAACTCTTAGAACTATTGTGCTTGCACGCAACTGCTATCCGCACACAATAGTCTCCCCAATAGGCACAATATCCCCATCAATCATGATACCACAATCCGCTATCAGCTAAGAAAACTCTATTGCCATTTGCTATTTTTACTTCCTGCATAAGGCTACCATTCTGCCTTCCAAGGTTAAGCTCTAAATCCATCTGCATTTCCTGCATTGCATAAGGCCACCATTCTGCCTTTCGAGGTTAAGCTCTACCTCCATCTGCATTTCCTGCATTGCATAAGGCTACCATTCTACCTTCCGAGACTAAGCTCTGTCTCTATCTGCAGCTCTACATTGCATAAGGCTACCATTCTGCCTTCCGAGACTAAGCTCTGTCTCCATCTGCATTCTCTGCATTGCATAAGGCTACCATTCTACCTTCCGAGACTAAGCTCTATCTCCATCTGCATTCTCTGCATTGCATAAGGCTACCATTCTGCCTTCTAGACTAAGCTCTGTCTCCATCTGCATTTTCTGCATTGCATAAAGCTACAATTCTGCCTTCCGAGACTAAGCTCTACCTCCATCTGCATGGCTGAAAGATCGCCACTTCATCTACATCTTGCATGGCTGAAATATCGCCACATTATTTACATCTTGCATGGCTTAAATATCGCCACCTTATTTACATCCTACATCAGCTGAAAGATCGCCACCTTATTTACATCCTGCATCGGCTGAAAGATAGCCCCTTATTGCATCTTGCATGGCTGAAATATCGCCACTTTATTTACATCTTACATGGCTGAAATATTGCCACTTCATTTACACTTGCATGGATGAAAGATCGCTACTTATTTCATTTCATGAGTTGAAATATCGCCACTACTGCATTCTATGGCTGAAAGATCGCCACCTTCACACTTGCATGGCTGAAATATCGCCGCCTTATTTTACGCTTGCATGGCTGAAATATCGCTGCTTTATTTTACGTTTGCATGGCTGAAAGATTGCCACCTACTGCATTCCATGGCTGAAAGATTGCCACCTACTGCATTCCATGGCTGAAAGATCGCCACCTTCACACTTGCATGGATGAAATATCGTCGCTTTATTTTACGCTTGCATGGCTGAAATATCGTCGCTTTATTTTACGTTTGCATGGCTGAAAGATCATCACTTATTGAATTTCATGGGTTGAAAGATCGCCACCTACTGCATTCCATGGGCTGAAAGATCGCCAAAATTGTCCAAAGGCGTCATTGTTCGGAGGCACCATTTTCATAGCCCGAGAACGCCATGCCATAGCCTGAGGACCCCTTTTATCTTTTGCATATCATTATTCAAAGGCATCATAGTTCGGAGGCATCATTATCATAGCCCGAGAGCATCATTTCATGGCGTGCGAATCCTTTATCATACGCTTCATGGCCCATGACGTCATGGTCTGAGGACGTCATCCTAACCGTCCAAAGACAACATTCATGGTCCGACGGGAACTTGCATCACGTTTAAATTTCCACACAATATACACTTGTATTGCTTATTTGCAGGTAAATCGGCGAGCAATGGCCTTCTCAGCTGGAGCAATCCCGCTCCAGTTCCCGCTGCCCTGTTAGACTTTAACTATCCATCCCAACCCAAATATTGCGTCAGCCTTGAAAAATCTCGATTGGCATATTCCGCTGACGGATCCTGAACTACATATGGTCTGATTCCTGTAAGACCAGGGATATGTAGGCAGCTCAGGAGCAAGATCTCGGTCAAATTCTTCAAACCATTCCGTTCGGTCAAATTGGCCATCATTTCTTTACCCGATAACTTTTTCATCCTTCCGGGGTAAATGGGGGCAGCTGTTGATACTCAATTTCCCCCCGTGTATTTTTATATGTAAAACGCTTTTCAAATAGTATGTATATGCATATATAAGTATGTCCCAAGGTCCTATTATTTTTCTCAATTTTTTAAAGATTTTAAACTCAATTTTATTGCCCTATTTTATCAAGATAAACCCAATAATTATCCCCAAAATTATCATCTTGCTGATTCATTTATTGGATTCTCATATTTTTACAAAAATATAGCTAAGGCAATTTTGCACATTTTTTACAAATTTATTTAGTATTTTAAAGCTAAATTGCATATAATTCCAATATTAGCCTATTTTAAGATTTGATAGCATTTTATAATTATGAAATTGATTCAAGTATTTTTAATTTAATATTTATATATTATTAATTAATTTAGTACCTTTAATCTATTTTTAGAAATCATTTTACTATTGTTTATAAAATAAAAAGCGAAAAAGTGGCTATTTAAAATCTAGCCCTAACTATTTCAATTTAAATACTAGCCCTGCTTATTTCAATTTTAGCTTAAATTCTACCTCAATTAAACCCAATTGAACCCCAACCCAATTCCTAAAATTACCCTCCCAACTCCCCGTTTAATCTATGTCGTTGATCAAAATGATCAACGACCACATTCTTTCCTTTCCTTTTTAATTCACCAACCTCACTAACCCTAAGTCATTTTCACCTACCCTCCGCCTCTGAAACCCTCCACTCTCTCAAACTCTCTCGAGTCTCCTTAGCACCCTAGCCGCTTCCACCCTAAAAGCCACCGGAATCCATGGCTTCCAGGGCTTTGGAAGTCTTATACCTACCTCCTGTTGCTCTTACACACCTGATCTCTGAAGATTCAAGGCTTGACCTTGAAGGTTTGTGCCCAGACCTCTGTCGATCGAGGTTCCATGGCCACCTCCGGCCTTGCTCCGGCGTACCACTGTTGTTTGAGCCTGATCCTGACCTCTCCGATTCAGATCGGTGACTTTTCAAAGCTTTTCTCATTTCTAAGGGTTCTTCTGAAACCCTAACCCTTCGAGGTTTTTCCGATTCCATTAGATTTGTTCCAGATCCATGCTTTCCTTAAGGTCTTTAACGTTTTCCTGACTTTTTTTTTTCAAAAAACTACTTTCAAAATCTTTCTTTTCCGATCTAGGGTTTTCTGAAAGTATTTAAGTGTTTTCTAACTTTATTTTTTCTTTTATGCGTATTTGCTTCTATTGGGTTCTTGTATTTTCTTCTACCATGTTCTTACGTGCCTCTTCTGCTATATTTTCCTATACTATGTTCTCGTATGCTCTTCTACTGTATGCTTTCTCTACTGTGTTCCGATATGTTTCTCCTACTATATTTTCTTACTAAGTTCTTAAGTTTCCTTATTAAGTTCCTTTTATTGAGCTCTGTTTAAAGTTTCTTCTAAAATTTCTTAGCATGTTTCTTCTACTGTTCTTATCAGTCTTCTCTATTATGTTTCGTATTAGCTTCTTCTACTCTATTTTTCTTTGAATTCTGCTACTATGTTCTGCGTGTTACTTGCTATCATTATTTTCTCATGAGTTTTTGCTGCTGAAAGAAACATGCAAGAGGTTTTATAGAACTGAAACCTTTGAGCATGTTTCGATTACTTGCCTTCTCATCTCTGTACTTGATTCAAGGTGGAAACCCTATAATTCGGGGGTTCTGCCAAGTTTGATTATGTGATTTGATTGAACTAGGGTTTTTATTTTAGAACCCCTAGCTCTTTCAGACCAACTTCGAGTCTCTAAACTGAGTTTGAACATCCGTATTTGCATATGATTCTGACCTTTGGCTAAACTCTTCTAAAACTCATTCTTCACTGGATTTTTCTATTGATTTTTGCAATGACACAACGTTTTCTTCCAACTCAACATGTTTATGTGCTCTTTATATGTAATGAATCTTCCTCTAAAAAGGCTTTCAACTCGTGATTGATTCAAATTCCTTCTAAATAGGTCTGATTGATTCCCTTTCCATTGTTTGCTGATTTCCCTTAAGTTAAAAAACCTTTCCCATCTTTTTGACTCGGTTCATTCATATAAGATCCCTGACCTTTGATTTACTGACTGTTAATTAATTTTCTTGCCTTGTTTGTGCAACCGCGTATTTCAGAAATTCTGTCCTTAAATAACCTTTATGTATTTACCCTTAATTGCATGTTGTGCACAAAGTGCTTATTCATTTTTCTTTCTTTAAATTGTTTTTACCCATTTGAATATGAATCCCTTAATTAAGGGAAGTCTTGTGTAATTGATTGACAATCAGTTCCTTGACTATTTTCTTCCCTTATTTCTTCATTATTTTCACACTATAAAAGGCACGACCCTTTTTCACAAAGAGGACATCAGAATCCTTCTAAACTCATACTCTCTCACAATAACTTTCTCTTCTTTTCTGCATTGTCGCCTGTTTACAAGACCTACTACTTTTATTTTTTTGTTTCCTTTGAAACTGGTGTGTACTGATTTAAGTTTCATCATTACAACAATGTGTTTATTTACAGTCTTTGTATCCATGTCTACTCTACTGCTTTCTGTAAAGTTCAACATTTAAATTAGTATGCTTATGTCCTATTGCCTATTTCTTCTATTAATCATCGCTCCCTATTTCCCTTTATGAGCTTTGACTTACGGTTTAAAACATGGAAATATGCAAGTTATTGTCTATGGATTGAACTTGATCCCTTAGAGGATCCTAACATCTAAATAATGTGTTCTAAAAAGCTTATGGGTGTGCCAACATTTCCCATTGCTGGGTATGCCCACTAGCCTGTCTTTGCCTATTTACCACCTCCCATTCTCTATACACCTATGTGTATTAATGTGAGCTATTTTCCCTTCCCCTTTCCCCTTTTTAGAATTCTACACTTGCACCCTCTCTTAGTCCCTAAGTTATGCCCCCCTCTTGTGAGCCTTGCCTTGGGACCTTGAGTTCTCTCTGAACTTGGACACCTGAGGGCTGGCCCTTCCACACTGCACTATGTCTTCATCTATAATGCATTTGGGGTGTGAGCATTGCCTGGAGTCCATATGAGGCTCTTAGGGAACTCTGACACATCCAAATGGGAGAAAGGCTTTGAAATAAGATCTCTTGGAGTTGGTTTACTTCATACTTCAGACAGGAAGTCTGAATCAGGCTCTCCTTGGTTGTACTTTTATGATTGTATTTTTCTTTATTTTCTCTCTCTGGGCTATAATAAAATTGTAATAAAACTCTCAAGGACGGCTAGTGAAAAAGGAGGGGTAGCTATGTATGCAAAAGGGGTAGATAACCTGCCTATAGGAGTTTATGAATTCCTGCTTTCTCATATAAACACCATGTCTATAGGAATCTTGCATTCTCATATAGATACCATGTCTCTAAGAATTTATGCATTCTCATGTATAGATACCATGTCTATAGGAATCTTGCATTCCCATATAGATACCATGCCTATAGGTTATTTATGAATTTCTGCATATCATATAGATATCCTGCCTATAGGAATTTCTGAATTTTCTGCATATCATATAGATATCCTGCCTATAGGTTATTTCTGAATCTTGCATATGCATTCCTCATTAGGCAAACATGTTTATAGATCTTAAATAATCAACCGCAATTAGATATCATGTTCATAGGCTTTAAATGAAATTCAGCATCTAGATGCCATGCCTATACGATTTCTGTATTTTCTACTATGTTTATTAAAGTGTCCAAAATCGACAACACATAGAAAGCATTCCTATAGGAGCTTCAATCGAACCTGAACCGCTTCACTCGCTTATAAGTCTAAACTAGTAACAATGGCGCATACTCTTTTGCTAAAACTCACCTTTCTTTAATAACAAACGATTTTTTCTTAAACCAGTATGTATTCATGTTTATTTCATTGTTTCTGGAATTGGTAGATATAATTCCTATAGGGTCTTCGTCTAACACTCCGGAAAGCCATAGGGTGAAATTTTATAAACTGAATCAGACTTTTTATCAACTACAACCAGCAGACAAGCCTGATTCGGGCTTATTATCTAAACTTTGTAATAAATCAATCTGCCTCAACCTTTAAGTTTAATCAGGCCCTAAACAGTATGTGTAAGTCATGCTATTTACTTGCTTTCTTTATTTAAAGGAGGTGTATCTGAGCCTTTCTACTTTCTGTATGCTTTCCCCAATGTGCTATACATGCTTTTGTATGTCGCCTTAGTATTTTACCCTTTTAAAACCACAAATAAGACCAATATCTCCTCCCTTTAGGATTAGTAGTCCCAAATGCCTCGGGGACTGATAGGATTGGGGCGGGTAATAGCATCCAATAAGTAAACGAGACCATTCCGCTCTTTAATACTTCAACCGGGCGGGAAGGGTAGATATGGATATGATTACCACGCGGTAACATCACGTGTAGCCCCTCACTAAGGAGTGATTACCAGATGTTGTGTGGGGTGATCCATATTATTAATAAACCTAGGACCCCCTTCCCTTTGTTTTATTTGTTTCTCTTAAATATTTTTAAACCATTTCTTTTAAGAAAATCAACTTTTTTTACTTTGCTTATTTGTAACCATTACGTGAAAATTCCCTCTTGTTTGAAGTTCTTATTTGCCTACGTGTTATTTGTACCTAAAGTCAAAATAATTGTTTGGTCGGGAACCACACTAGTGGATTCTGAGGGGTGCCTAACACCTTCCCCTTGGGATAATTTCAAGCCCTTACCCAATCTGGTTGTTCAAATCAAACCTTTCTTAGTGTCCTAATGCACTTAAATCATTAAGTGTCGACTCTTCCAATTCCCAAAAGGAAACAAGTTGTCCTCCCAAATGTCATAAACCCGATTTTGCGAGAAAAAGGGGGCGCGACATCTACCCATGCTGCAAAAGCTTGCTGTCAGCAGATTTCTTCCTTTTGAAGTGTTTGTCAGGAACCGGGTTCCTCTTTTCTCCTTTATCAGGGTTGTATTTGGAATGTTCTTGCTTCATAAGATGGCATTCTTTGATGAAGTTCCCCAATTTTCCTTACTTATGGAAGAGATCATAGTTGTTTGGTCTACTGGAGTTGCCCTATTTCAGTATTCCTCCATTTCTTATTACCATCTTCTGAAACCTTTTGGTTAAGTAAGCCATGTCACTGTCCTCCTCACTTGAGTTATTGCTTTCAGCTTTGAGTACCAGGTTCTTTTCCTTCTTTGGTTCTCTTCTTTCACTCTCTATCTTCCTCTTTATTTGGTTTTCAAATTTCCAACTAGCTCATCTATGGTCAGATCATGCAGGTCCTTTGCTTCCGTAATAACATACTCTTTACTTTCCCATGAACTAGGCAGGATGCTAAGAATTTTCCTCATAAGCTTGTTATTGGGAATGACTTCACCAGGTGAGTGTAACTCATTTATGATGGAAGTGAATCTTGTGTGCATGTCTTAAATAGATTCATCATCTTTCATCCTAAAGAGCTTATACTCAGTGGTAAGCATATCAATCTTTGATTGCTTTACTTGAGTGGTTACCTCATGTGCTATTTGCAAAGCTTCCCATATCTTCTTGGCAGTTTGACAAGTCGAGATTCTGTTGTATTCATCAGGTCCCATGCCACACACCAAAATTTTCTTGGCACAAAAAATTTTCTCCACAGCTTTCCTATCTGCATCGGTGTATTCTTTTCTGGTCTTTGGCATCGTCAATGGAAGATCTCCGACACTCTTTGTTGGGATATAAAGACCATCACATATGACATCCCATAACTCAGAGTCTTCTGCCATGATGAAATCATGCATTCTCGTCTTCCACCACCCATAGTATTTCCCCTTGAACCTGGGTGGTCTATATGTATATTGAACTTTTTCAAAATTTGGTGGAGCAGCCATAAGGATCCTTCCTAGGTCTTAGACTGATATGAAAAACCCGCTCTGATACCAATTGATAGTTTATATGAGTCCACTAAACTATAGAGAGACCAGGTCCTCTTATGAGTTTCCACTGAGAATGCTAATGAAATAGTAAGTAAATAAGACATGGAGTTTTATGTAGAAAAATCCCTGCTCAAGGGATAAGAAATTACGACCTACACTGGTAGGATTTCAACTTCACTATGAGCAACTTTTAGATTACAACCTATGCAATCTAGGAATTAAACTCTTAATCCCTCACTAACTTGCAATACACCTATTACAAACCAATTTACAATACACCTATTACAATGACTTCAACTCATGACTAACTCTAGTCACGACACAAACACTAAGGGTTATGGTTTACAAGGGGGTTCCTAAGCAACGCTTCTACCTAAGAAAATTAGGAATTATAATGAAGAACAATTACAAAGTTACACCTCAACTAAGGACAACAATATACTAGATTTAGAAACTGGTCCGTAGTAGTGTTAAACTTTGTTCTTGATGCACTTGAGAATTAAATGCTCGGATGTTAGATGGCTTGAATGCTTGAAGTGAATTCTCAAATATTCAAGTGATGTTTTGTTGTAATACTCTTGTTAGTACCACTTGAATGACATTACTTGAATGCTGTAATCACTTGGTTGGTCAAAGGACAAGTGACTGCAGAACTGTGTTGCACTGTTTCTGTGTACAATGCAGGCAGTCACTTTCTAGCTATACATAGTTGGCTTCGTACTACTGTCAGGGAAACACAACACAAGGGTATGAAGTCCTTGTGTTGGTTCTCTATCTTCTGAAGTTGTAGCAGTTCATATTAGCTGGAGTCCGTTGATTAGCAATATGTACCAAGTGTGTTAGGTTCCTTATCTGGTTTCTTTGACAGTAAGTTTGTTAGATTGTCAAAACATAAAGCTAAGACATTGGAGACCCATCAGTTAACTATTCCTTGGTCAGTGTGTTCCTGGCTGATGACAATCAACACTTCACTCTTTTCCTTTCTCTAGGCATGGTTTGTTGTTGATGCCCAATTATGTTGTGACTGTAGACAACACCTGGCATATTTGTCCGTCTGAAGACTAAATACAACATTTCATAAACTTTAAGATATCATGGTTACGACAAAAGTCTAAGATTTTTCTCTTTTTTTCTTTCTTTTATTGCAGTATTCCTCTATGTATTATTCATCTAAAATAATCCTTTTGATTCTTCTTTGGTTGTAGTTTTTCACTATGGATTTTCGTCATACTTTGTGTATTTTTAAGATTTCACGGTAATTTATCATCTAGATATTCTTTAGAATTTCTGCTTCATCACGTATTATTGATCTGATAGATAATTTTATCAAATTTTCTTTTAGTTCTAACTATTGTAATGGAAATAGTTGTTGAGGAGGTCACTTAACGAGCTACTTTACAACTTTAGACTTGCTTAGATTCAGTTTGTTTTGCTACTTCAGCATCACAAAATCCCTAATTGCTTAGCATTTGAAAGTAAAAATCCAGCAACAAAAAGGATATGAAAGTCATTGCAACTAGATTACCTCAATAAAAAAAGACAATAAAGAGGATGTTGTAAAAGCACATATATACTTTTATTGAATTGTTTCCTGATCGTATCCCTTCTTTAAAGTAGTAGAAGAGGAACCAGGAAAGATTAATATGTAAATGAAGAAAAAAGCCAAAATGTTTAGTAGGTTTACTATTGATTTCTTTTTGAATCCTTGTCGTTCTATTGTTCATTTAGTTCTTTTAGAAAGATGATGGATAATTCTGATGATCGTTGTCCAGGCTCTAATATCTACTTCTGGATCTCCTTCTTTCCTGCTATTGTATGTCCTTATTATATTCCGTTTCTTTTTTTGCTTCAGAAGCATAATTCAATTATCATTCAATTTCTAATATTTTGGAAAATTGTTTTTGGAAGTTAATACTTCTGGTTGGTACCAAGATTCACCATGTGGTAGTTAAGCTGGCAGTTGAAATCATGGATAGCAGTTCACGGGAAGGATTTCATCAGTTTAACCTCAGAGATGAGCTATTCTGGTTTGGTAAGCCTAGGTTTCTACTTCGGATAATACAATTTATATCATTCCAGGTATGCAAAATAACATTAATATTATCCTCAAATTAAAAGGGCTTAACAAGAGGAGCGATAATGTCACGACCCTAAATCGGACCCGGTCGTAATGGCGCCTCTCATGAAACAAGTCCAGCCAACACAAACCCCCAAACCAATTAAGACTGTTATAATAATTAATTTTAAGTCATAAATAAACTATAAATCCCAAAAATAAAGAGTAGAATAGAACATTGCGAAAACAACACAGCCTGATATCGGGGTGTATCCAGTCATGAGCATCTGAAAAATCCTTCTAAGAGTATGAAAAGACCACTCAGTCTAGTACAAGGCTAGTACAAAAGAAAGTAAAGGTAGGAAGGAGAAGCATGGGGCTGCGAATGCCGAGCAACTACCTAGTCAACTCCGCACAGCTTGTTGGTAAGTAATCAGCCCTTGCTAGCGTGACCCAAGACTCCTGGATCTGCACACAGGGTGTAGGGAGTAACATAAGTACACCAACTCAGTAAGTAATAAAAGTAAAGGCAGCTGAGCGATAAGAAAACACGTAAAACACATCAAAATGCCATAACGAGGCAGTATAAAAACCAGAACAATGCAATAAAACAGTAAAAGCTCGTAGAAATACCTTAGTTTAGTAAAAACCTCTCTAAAACATCTTTTAGCAGTTCAAACGAGTGAATGAAAACAGGGAGAAAAGATAGAAATATAAATCAGCCCCTCGGGCAAAATACCAACAGAACCAGCCCCTCGGGCTATCTCACAATCACTCGTATCAGCCCCTCGGGCAATAACATGGAACAACATCATCCCCTCGGGCTATATCACATCTCACACTGGGTACTCACGCTCACTGGGGGTATGCAGACTCAGGAGGGGCTCCTACAGCCCAAGCGCTATATCAAGCTATCTCGTGGCATAGTCAAACTGGCCCTCGACCTCACAACAGGCCACCTCGTGGCGTAATAAACCAGGCCCTCAGCCTCAAAATCATGAATCAGTACACACTACTACGTTGCACAGCTCGATCCCATAATATCCTCACAACACAAGCCCTCGACCTCACTTAGTCAGAAATCTCTCAAGCCACTCGGGCACAGTAAAACATGATGCTCAACCCAAAATATCATTTAAAATATCAAAATAGAGTAAATATGGCTGAGTTATGCAAACAGTAGAATATAGGATGACTGAATACAAATATGAAGTCAAAACAGTGAGGAATAGTAGTAAAACTCCCCTAAGGGTCCAAAACAACTGACACGAGGCCCAAATATGGAATTCAGCACAAAACATGATAATACTTTCCAAAACACAATGATATCAAATAGTTTTCAATCAAATATGCGACTTAACAGTCATACGGGACGGACTAAGTCACAATCCCCAATGGTGCACGACCCCACGCTAGTCATCTAGCGTGTGCGTTACCTCAAAGTAGCATAACGATGTGAAATCCAGGGTTTCATACCCTCACGACAACATTTACAAACATTACTTACCTCTATCTGGTCCGAACTCTAGCCCGCGATGCCTTTGCCTCTCGAATCGGCCTCCGGATGCTCCAAATCTATTAAAAAACAAATTTATACCGTCAAAATATGCTAAAGGAACAAAGCCCACTCGAAAATAACCAATTTACATCAAAAATCTCGAAATTGGCCAAACCCGACCCTGGGCCCATGTCTCGAATTCCGGTAAAAATAAAAAAAATAGAATCCTTACATTCTCACGAGTTCATACATATCAAATACATCAAAATCCGACCAAAAATAACCCCTCAAATCCCTAGATTTAGGTCTCCAATTTCCAAGCCCTAACATTCAATTTTAGGCTTTAGATTCCACAATTTCCATGTTTAATTAGGTAGAAATCACATTAGGATCAAGTATTAAGTCCATAAATATTACCTCCAAGTGTTTCCCCTTGATTCACTCTTCAATATCCCTCAAAAAGCTCCAAAATCGCTCAACAATGGTGAAACATAGACCCAAAATCGCAGATATGGTCTTTTAAACATTCTGCCCAGCTATTCACGATCCTTCTTCACGAACGCGGTCAACACCTCACGTTCGCGAAGAAAAAACTTATGTTGACCACCTTTTCCTTCATCGCAAATGCAACCTATGCACGCGAACGCGAAGCCTTAGCTTCTCAACTCATCACGAACACGGCAACACCCTCGCGGACGCGATGACCACTGATCTTCGCGAATGCGGGACCACCTTCGCGAACACAAAGGACAACTCTACTACCTCACATCCTAACCCTTCGTGAACGTGGGACATCCATCGTGAACGCGAAGACCAAAATCCTACAACACCAGCATCAGATTTTCTACAACTCTTTCCAACGTGAAATGATCCGTTCAGCCACCCGAAACTCACCCGAGGCCCTCGGGACCACAACCAAACATGTCAACATATCCCATAACATTATTCCAACTTGTTCCAATCTTCAGAACACTCAAAACAACATCAAAACACTAATTTGACATCTGATTCAAGCCTAAGAATTCAGAAAACTTCCAAGTTCCGCTTTCGATCAAAAAGTCTATCAAACCTTGTCGGAATGACCTGAATTTTTTCACACACGTCAAAAATGACACAACGGACCTACTCCCACTTCAGGAATTCCATTCCGACCCCCATATCAAAATCTCACCTATCAACCGGAAAACGCCAAAATTCTAATTTCACCAATTCAACCTAAATCTACTCCGGACCTCCAAAACACATTCTGATCATGCTCCTAAGTCCCAAATCACCTCGTGAAGCTATCCGAACCATCTTAATTCACATCCGAACCATTTTTCACATAAGTCAACATCTGATTGACTTTTTTAACTTAAGCTTACTCAAAAGAGACTAAGTGTCTCAAACCTTACCAAAACCTCTCCGAACCGGAACCAACCAACCCGATAGCACATAATATAGTTGAACAAGACAATAAGAAGCATAAATGGGAGAAACGGAGTGGTAACTCATGAAATGACCGATCGGGTCGTTACATCCTCCCGTTCTTAAACAAATGTTTGTCCTCGAATGAGTCAAGAAACATACCTGAAGCCTCAAATAGGTAAGGATATCTGTTCTGCATCTCCCGTTTGGTCTCCCAAGTAGCCTTCTCCCCGGGCCAACCTCTCCACTACACTTTCACTGAAGCTATATCCTTTGACCTCAACTTTCGAACCTGATGCTCTAAAATAGCTACTGGATCCACATCATAAGTCATATCATCATCTAATTGAACCATGCTAAAATCAAAAACATGATACGGATCACCAATATATTTCTAGAGTATGGAAACATGAAATACCGGATGCACACTCAATAAGCTGGGTGGCAAAGCAAGCTCGTAAGCCACCTTCCTAATTCTCTGAAGCACCACAAAAGGCACAATTAACCGAGGACTCAATCTACCCTTCTTCCCAAATCTCATAACACCCTTCATGGGCAAAACCTTCAATAGAACCTTCTTGCCAACCATATAGGACACATCCCGAACCTTCCTATCAGCATAACTCTTTTGTCTCGACTGCGCTATATGAAGCCTCTCCTGAATCACCTTCACCTTGTATAAAGCATTCTGTTCCAAGTCTATACCCAATAGTCTAGCCTTACCCAACTCAAACCAACAAACTGGAGATCTATACCACCTCCTATACAAAGCCTCGTATGGAGCCATCTGAATACTCGACTGGTAACTGTTGTTATAAGGAAACTCTGTGAGCGGAAGAAACTGATCCCATGACCCTCCAAAATCAATGACACAAGCGCACAACATGTCCTCAAATATCTAAATAGTGCGCTCTGACTGCCCGTCCATCTGAGGGTGAAAAGCTGTGCTCAACTCAACCTAAGTACCCAACTCTCGTTGCATAGACCACCAAAACTGTGAAATAAATTGGGTACCTCTATATGAGATGATGGAAACTGGGACACCATACAAACGAACAATCTCCCGAATGTATATCTCTGACAACCGCTCTGAAGAATAGGTAGTACACGCAGGAATGAAGTGCGTGGACTTGGTCAGTCGATCCACAATCACCAAAATAGCATCGAATTTCTTCAAAGTCCGTGGGAGCCCAACTACAAAGTCCCTGGTGATCCGCTCCCACTTCCATTCTGGAATATCCATCTGCTGAAGCAAGCCACCTGGTCTATGATGCTCATATTTCACCTGCTAACAATTGAGACACTGAGCTACAAATCCTACAATGTCCTTCTTCATTCTCCTCCACCAATAATGTTGTCTCAGATCTTGATATATCTTTGTGGCACCCGGATGAATGGAATACCGCGAGATATGGGTCTTCTCCAAAATCAACTCCCGAAGCCCATCTACATTGGGCACACATATCCGGCCCTGTATCCTCAATACCCCATCATCACCAATAGTGACATCTATGGCATCGTCATGCTGAACTTTATCCTTAAGGACAAACAAATGAGGATCATCATACTGGCGCTCTCTGATACAACAAATAAGGAAGACCGAGAAATCACACATGCCAATACCCAACTGGGCTACGAAATATCCAACCTCACGAATCGATTGTCCAAGGCCTAAACATCAACTGCAAGAGGTCTCTCCCCAATATGAATATACGCCAAACTCCACATACTCACCGCCTTCCTACTCAAGGCATCAGCCACTACATTGGCCTTCCCCAGATGGTACAAAATAGTGATATCATAGTCCTTTAGCAGCTCCAACTATCTCCGTTACCTCAAATTGAGATCCTTCTGCTTGAACAAGTGTTAAAGGCTACGATGATCAGTAAACACCTCACAATACACACTATACAAATAATGCCTCCAAATCTTTAACGCGTGAACAGTGGCAGCCAACTCCAAATCATGAACATGGCAGTCTTCTCATGGGGCTTCAACTGACGAGAAGCATAAGCAATAAATCTACCCTCCTACATCAACACACATCCAATACCCTACCCTCCTGCATCAACACACATCCATTACCAACTCTTGAAGCATCATAATACACGGTATATAAACCTGAAGCTAATGGAAAATTTAACACTGGAGCTGTGGTCAAGGCAATCTTGAGCCTCTGAAAGTTCTCCTCACACTCATCTGACCACCTGAATGGAGCACCCTTTTAAGTCAACTTGGTCAAGGGCGATGCAATAGATGAAAATACCTAAACAAACTGGCGGTTATAACTGGCCAAACCAAGAAAGTTGTGAATCTCTGTGGCTGAGGACGGTTTGGGCCAAGTCTAAACCACCTCTATTTTCTTCGGATCAACGTGAATACCATCACTGGACACCACGTGCCCCAAGAAAGCTACTGAACTAAGCCAAAACTCACACTTGGAGATCTTTGCATAAATTTTCTCCTCCCTCAATCTCTACAACACAACTCTCAGATGCTCCGTATGCTCATCCTAACTATGCGAGTATACCAGAATATCATCAATAAACACTATGACAAACGAGTCGAGATAAGGCTGAAACACATTGTTCATCAAATGCATGAACGCTGCTGGGGCATTGGTCAACCCAAAACACATCACCAGGAACTCATAATGACCATATCGTGTTAGGAAAGCTGTCTTAAGAATATCCGAGTCCCTAATCTTTAGATGGTGATAGCCGGAATGAAGATCAATCTTGGAGA
Source organism: Nicotiana tabacum (assembly GCF_000715075.1). Classification (NCBI taxonomy): domain Eukaryota; kingdom Viridiplantae; phylum Streptophyta; class Magnoliopsida; order Solanales; family Solanaceae; genus Nicotiana; species Nicotiana tabacum. The sequence continues at coordinate 140,863,509 of NC_134082.1, forward strand.
AAACTCTCGCTCCCTGAAGCTGGCCAAACAAATCATCGATACGAGGCAAATGATACTTGTTCTTGATTGTTACTTTGTTCAACTGCCTGTAATCAATGCACATCCTCATCGTGCCATCCTTCTTCTTCACAAATAGAATAGGCGCACCCCAAGGCGACACACTATGGCGAATAAACCCCTTATCAGGGAGTTCCTGAAGCTACTCCTTCAACTCCGTTGGTGCCAAACGATATGGTAGAATAGAAATGGGCTGAGTGCCCGACCCCAAATCAATACCAAAACCAATATCCCTATCCGGTGGCATGCCCGACAGGTCTGCAGGAAACACATTGGGAAAATCCCTTACAACAGGAACAAAATCAATACTAGGAGTCTCTGCACCAACATCCCTCACAAAGGCTAAGTATGAAATACACCCTTTCCCAACCATCTGCTGGGCCTTCAAGAATGAAATCACCTTACTGGGGACAAAATCAGTCGAACCTCACCCCTCAATCCGTGGCACATCCGTCATAGCCAATGTCACTATCTTAGCATGACAATCCAAATTAGCACGACACAGAGATATCCAATCCATGCCTAATATCACATAAAAGTCCACCATACAAAGCAATAGCAGGTCCACTTAGGTCTCTAGACCCCCAATAGTCACCACACATGACTGGTACATACGGTCCACAACAATAGTATCGCCTACCAGAGTAGATACACGAATAGATGAAACAAGAGACTCGTGGGGCGTATCTGAATAACGAGCAAAATATGATGATACATATGAAAAAGTGGAACCGGGATCAAATAACACAAAGGCATCTCTATGGCAGACTAAGACAATACTTGTAATCACAGCATCTAACACAATAGCATCGGGTCTAGCTAGGAATGCATAGAAATGGGCCTGACCACCACCTGATCGACCTCCCGCTCTGGAGCGACCCCTAGCTAACTGACCTCCTCCCCTAGCTGGGTGGGTGGGTAGTCGTAAAGTAACTAGCGCTAAAGCCAATGGCTGACTCCTCTACTGAGATGGACCCCCAAGACGGTAAGGACACTGCCTCCATATGTGACCCAACTCTCCACACTCATAACAACTCCCTGATGCTGGAGACGGGGACTGAAGGGAACCCCAAGAACCAGAATGACTAGCAGATGCACCTGGCATAGAAGAACCCTGAACTGATGGAGCATGGACAAACTCTAGGCTGGAAGGGCACTGAGTGATGAATGGCCCTGATGAGACTGGGAGAACCATGACCTGATGATGCCCTACAATAACATAGGCAAGCTGACTGAGCATGTTTGAATGGACGACCTCTACCATGCTGAAACTGACCTCTCGAAGGAGCACCATCATAACTACCAGATCCTTGAGGCCTCTCTTGGCCTCCCTCTCATCTCGCTCCTAGCGACGAACTGACTCAATCTCGCAAGAAATGTCAACAACCTCCTCAAAAGTGGCACCAGACACCCTCTCCCTGGTCATGAGAATACGAAGCTGATATGTGAGGCCATCAACGAACCTCCTGATCCTTTCTCTATCTGTAGGAACCAACCAAACAACATGATGAGCTAACTATGAGAACCCCATCTCTTAATGCGTCACAATCATATATCCATGACGCAACTGCTCGAACTGCATGTGCAGCTCCTCTCAGCAAAACTGTGGCATATACTTCTCTAAAAAGAGAACGGAGAACTACTTCCAGGTAAGGGATGCTGCACCAACAGGCCTACGCCTCTCATAAGCCTCCCACCAAGTGAAGGCAGCTCCCGAAAACTAAAATGTAGTAAATGCGACCTCACCGGTCTCCAAAATACCCACTATTCGAAGAATCATCTGACACTTGTCCAAGAAGCTCTGGGCGTCCTCGCCCTCTGTACCACTAAAAGTTAGAGGCTGAAGTCTACCAAACCTCTCCAATCTGCGCTGCTCGTCCTCCTGCATAACAGGAGCTACATAGTCTTGAACAATTGCAACCGGCTGGGCTAGAGGCGCCCCCATGTCTAAAGTCCCTGCATGACCTGCTCAGGTGTGTGAGCAGCGGGAGTCGGAGTACCTCCCCCGACCTGAGAAGTAGTTGTGGCTATAGTAACTGAGACAGCCTGAGCTACGCCAGTGCATACTGATAGAATCTGAGCCAGGGCCTTCTGAAGACCAGGAATCACAATGGGCACAACTGGTGCCTGAACTGGTACTGCTGGAGCGTCCACAACTGGGACCTGATCATGAACTGGGATGGTTGGTGGATCTGCAGGTGCTGCCCAAGCTATTGTGCGGGCTACACCCTTGCACTTATCACGACATCGACCGCATCCTCCGCTTTTAGTGGCCCCAACTGGTGGTACTGGTGGTCGTCCATCATGATTGGTAGCACATGTCCTCACCATCTGTGAGATAATAGAATAATAGAAGTTTAGTACTCGGATCAACAGATTTGTATGACATGAATTTCAAGAATATGAAGTTTTCCTAAAGGTTATACAGCCTCCCAAGGATAAATACAGACGTCTTCGTACCGATCCGCGAGACTCTACTAAACCTGCTAATGACTCATAAGACCTATGTAACCTAGGCTCTGATACCAACTTGTCACGACCTTAAACTAGGCCCGGTCGTGATGGCGCCTCTCATGAAATAAGGCCAGCCGGCACAAACCCCCAAACCAAATAAGATAGTTATAATAATTCATTTTAAGTCATAAATAAACTATAAATCCCAATAATAAAGAGTAGAATAGAACATTGTGGAATCAACACAACCTGACATCGGGATGTCACCAGTCATGAGCATCTAAAAATCCGTCTAAGAGTACAAAAAGTCTACACAGTCTAGTAAAGACTAATACAAGGGAATGTAAATCTAGGAAGGAGAAGCACGGGGCTGCGAACGCCGAGCAGATACCTAGTTAACTCCGAACAGCCTATTGGAAAGCAATCAGCTCTCGTAAGCATGACCCAAGACTCCTGGATCTACACAAGGTGCAGGGAGTAACATGAGTATGCCAACTTAGTAAGTAATAAAAGTAAAGGCAGCTGAACGATAAGAAAACACATAAAATACAGCAAAATGCTACAACGAGGCAGCATAAAAACTAGAATAATGTAATAAAATAGTAAAAGCTCGTAGAAGCACCTTAGTTCAGTAAAATGCTCTTTAAAACATCTTTTAGCAGTTCAAATGAGTGAATGAAAATAGGGAGAAAAGATAGAAGCATAAATCAGCCCCTCAGGCAAAATACTAACAGAACCAGCCCTTCGAGCTATCTCACAATAACTTGTATCAGCCCTTCGGGAAATAAAATGGAACAACATCAGCCCATCGGGCTATATCATATCTCACACTGGTACCCGCGCTCACTGGGGGTGTGTAGACTCTAGAGGGGCTCCTACAGCCCAAACGTTATATCACCCATCTCGTGGCATAATCAAACTGGCCCTCAGCGTCATAACAAGCCACCTCGTGGCATAACAAATCAGGCCCTCGACCTTAAAATCATGGATCAGTACACACTGCTATAACGCGCAGCCCGATCTCATAATATCCTCACAACACAAGCCCTCGGCCTCACTCATTCAGAATTCTCTCAAGCCACTCGGGCATAGTAAAACATGATGCTCAGCCCAAAATATCATTTAAAATATCAAAAAAGAGTAAAAATGGATGAGTTATGAAAACAGTAGAATGCAGCATGATAGAGTACAAAAATGAAGTCAAAACAGTGAGGAATAGTAGTAAAAATCCCCTAAGGGTCCAAAATATTTGGCACGAGGCCCAAATATGGCATTCGGCAAAAACATGATAATACTTTCCAAAACACAATGATATCAAACAGATTTCAATCAAATACGTGACTTAGCAATCACACGGGACGGACTAAGTCACAATCCCCAACGGTGCATGACCTCACGCTCGTTATCTAGCGTGTGTGTCACCTCAAAGTAGCACAACGATGTGAAATCTGGGGTTTCATACCCTCGGGATAGCATTTACAATCATTACTTACCTCTATCTGGTCCAAACTCTAGCCCGTAATGATTTTTCCTCTCAAATTGGCCTCCGGATGATCCAAATCTATTCAAAAATAGATTTATACCATCAAAATATGCTAAGGGAATAAAGCCCACTCGAAAATAACCAATTTACATCAAAAATCTCGAAATTTGCCAAACCCGAGCCCGAGATCACGTCTCTAATTCCGATAAAAATCACAAAACTAGAATCCTTACACTCTCATGAGTTCATACATATCAAATACATCAAAATCTAATCACAAATGACCCATCAAATTCCTAGATTTAGGTCTCCAATTTCCAACCCCTAACTTCCAATTATAGGCTTTGATTCCACAATTGCTATTTGTAAGTAGCTAGAAATCACATTAGGATCGAGTATTAAGTCCATAAATCTTACCTCCAAGTGTTTCCCCTTGGTTCACTCTTCAATCTCCCTCAAAAAGCTCCAAAATCTCTCAACAATGGTGAAAAATAGACCCAAAATTGCGGATATGGTCTTTTAAACATTCTGCCCAGCTAATCACCATCCTTCTTCACGAACGCGGTCAACGCCTCACATTCGCGAATAACAAACTTATTTTGACCACCTTTTCCTTCATCACGAATGCGACCCATGCACATGAACGTGAAGCCTTAGCTTCTCAACTCATCGTGTACGCTTCAACACCCTCGCAAACACGATGACCACTGACCTCAGCCCTTCGCGAACGTGGTAACACCTTCTCGATCACGAAGGCCAGATCTAATGCCTACATCCTATCCCTTCACGAATGCGGGACATCTATCGCGAATGGGAAGGCCACAAGCCTTCCACATCAACAACAATTTTTCTGCAAATATTTCCAACATGAAATGATCCGTTCAGCCACTCGAAACTCACCTGAGGCCCTCGGGACCTCAACAAAATATGCCATCATATCCCATAACATCATTACATCTTGTTCCAATCTTCGGAACACTCAAAACAGCATCGAAACACCAATTTTACATCTGATTCAAGCCTAAGAATTCCCAAAACTTCCAAATTCCGCTTTTGATCAAAAAGTCTATCAAACCTCGTCTGAATGGCCTAAAATTATGCACACGCATCAAAAATGACATAAAGGACCTACTCCAACTTCCGGAATTCCATTTTGACCCCTATATCAAAATGTTACCTGTCAACCGGAATACGCTAAACTTCCAATTTCACCAATTCAAGCCTAAATCTACTCTGGACCTCCAAAACACATTCCGATCACGCTCCTACGTCCCAAATCACCTATCAAAGCTATCTGAACCATCAAAATTTACATCCGAGCCCTTTTACACATAAGTCAACATCCGGTGACTTTTCCAACTTAAGCTTACTCAAAAGAGACTAAGTGTCTCAAAACTTACAAAACTTCTCCGAATCTGAACCGACCAACCCGGTAGCACATAATTCAATTGAACAAGACAACAAGAATCAGAAATGAGAAAAATAGAGTGGTAACTCATGAAACGACCGGTCGGGTCATTACATCTAATTAAATTTAGGTCAATGATATAGCTGCCTCATATATGACTTATTGATTGCTCTTCTGGGTGAATCATTTGCAGAACGCATTTGAGATGGAAACATACATTTGGTCACTGGTAAGAACTTGGGAACTTAGTTTTCTGATTGAGGTAGAGTTGCTTATAATGAATTAAAACAATTTTGTCTTATTGTCAATGGGAAGAAGTAGAGTTGCTTATGAGGAAACGTTGTTCCTAGTTGGGATACTGCAGACTGTTATTAGGAATATTTTCCCTTTTGTAGCCAAAAGATGTAAGTTTCAGGTACTGATAATTATTCATGGACCCTCCATTGACTGCATATCGTAGTGTGATTAGGGCAAGTAATATCTTCTGCTTTGTATTTATCTTGTTTTACACTCTTGATAGTTTTGCCTTTTGAAAGCCTATACATAACTTCTACAAGTCTAAAGAACATTTATTTAACTTTTCAACTCTTAAAGCAAACTACAAAGTTATATTGATCGTTGGGTCTGACAATATAACAGAGAGCAAAGCAAAGGCTTTCATAGTTAGAAAATGCAAAAGCGGTAATTTTCTTTTGCAGTGATACAAAATTCTCTCCATAGGAGCTAACCCTGATTTCCTTTTCTAGTGCAGTGGGAAATTAAGGGATCATCGTGTTTCATAGAAAATCAAATGTTTCTCATGATTCGCTTGTCATTTGGGTACCTATCTTTATCTCACTTACTTGTTAACTTGTTGCTGAATACACTCATTGTGGCATGGCCCGTGTTAACCTGTCGCTGCAGGGTTATTTCTCAATTCTGGTGTAGATTTGTCACATTTTCACTCTATGTTATTGTTGCTCAGGTAACTAAAAAACACTATGCAATCTGTTTCTTTCGTCCTTGGTTATATATCCTTCTGCACTATTCCTTGAGTCACCGATGATCGAGCTAATGGGTTCCAGATACAAGAAGACAATTGTCTCAGAGAATGTTAGGAAATCGCTACATGGATGGCGACACAAGTTGAAAACCACACTCGAAGGTTCAGTTGTTAATCCAGAAAGATTATTAGCGACCACATCATTGGACTCTGTGGAGGATGAGACAGATCAAATTCATAGCATTGCTACCAACAGCACAACGAGATGCTCCCCATTATTCGAAAATACCAAGGTCTCAGACCAACAAATCGCTTTTGAGCAAAATTGCATGAATGAAATCTCAAAATGTGATGATGAGTTACATGTTCCATTTTCTCCTCGAAATTGAGGAGAGATTTGGTGAAAAATATGATGATGGATCAAACAATGACAATATAATTTCGTGCCTTCTACTACTGGAACCACAACCTTAGACTTAGTGTTCTTGTTTATCTTGCTTTCTTCTATATATATAATCAATTTTTGTTACGGAATGCAATGACCTTAAAGTGATTTCTATATGGCAATTGGAAAATGACATCCTATTGGTACTTTATCATGATGAACAAAATAATTTTTTTTACATCAATGAGTAATTTTTTAGAAGAATCACTTAGTATTTGCAACAAAGTATATTAATTTATAATAATTACGTGGTAAATAATGTGAAACTAAAACTAAAAACTACTAAATATATAGGAAAATAACGTTTCTCTTAACTTTCTCTTCTCAATCAATCCAGACTATTATAAAAGCACGAAACTTTAACGCAAAATTGGTCGACCTTTTTATCATATAAAATAGATTTTACATTGGATAAAATTAATGTTTTTAATATTTAGCTATTGTCATGGAGCTTGCGACTTGTATTATGTCGGGTTTTGGGCTATTGTATACACCTTGAGCTGTAAAGAATTTCCTTTTATATATGTTGTTGAGTTTTGATATTTTTAAATTACTGTTTCATTTACTTTCGCATGTTTGTTAAGCTTATCTAGTCTTAGAGATTAGGTGCGGTCAGAGGGAAATTGAGATCGTCACAATGCAACATATAATGTTTTATTATTATGAGATGGAGAAATTTAATGGATAAAAATTTAGTGTATGAAAATACTTCAGGTTTATGAAAGACGACAAAAATTATATTTTATTCTAATTTTCTCTTTGATTATCACACTATTAAGTTAAGTCTACTTATGATAACATGTGGTTTTTATAATAAGCATTTTAAATACAATAACATCGAAAATAAAGTAATAATAAATTGTAATTAACTGGTTAACGTATATACTAACAGTACAATAAATTATTGTATTGTTAGTACGAACAAGCTTGACAACTACATACACTCATTTGAGCTTCACATTGACTTTTAACAGAAGCTGCACGGTCATGATATTTGTTACACTGAACTTGACAATCATCGTCACTTGTACAGGATCCCCATCTTCGTGAACAAAAAACCAACATTGCCCAGCTGTCAACTCTGCATGAATTAAAATATTTAAATTAAGAGTTGATGATTCATTAAAATACAATTAAAATCAAACAAAATGAAGATTCTTTTGTTTACTTCGTATTTTTCAATTTATTCACAAATGTATTTCGCTTGATGAATTCAAGAAGTTACAAGAAAACCATTAACACCTCAAAGTACTTTTTTTTTTTAAAAAAAAAATAGCTTTAAACAATCCAATGGATAATGAATTTTAATGAATGATCATAATCATTTAAATGTTTGACATTATAAGTTTAATTAAAGAACATGATGAGAAGTATCGTCATAATTTGGTAGAAATTCAAAATGTTTACAGGCATAATTAATTATTTTCATTGATTAGAAAAATAAATGAGCTTTGATATAAAGGTAAGCTCTATCACCTAAGCTAATTTTCCTTTATTACTCACCATATAAGTTGATGCTTCAATTTATATTTTTTGTCTTCTGTTATCACTACTAATATAATATAAATCTTAATTTCGTATTTGTTATACTTAAATTTATTGAATTAACGTCTTAGGCACACGGAGAAGTGGACACTCTTGATCACCTAAGGTAGTTATGAAAGTTAAGTTTTAATCCAACAACTCGGTAATTATGAATATGGGTTCGAAACTAGATTTTATTAGTCTTATTTCTAGTAACAAATATGTTTTTGTTTTTTCTGTTGTTTCTGTTGTGAACTCAAATTTCAAAAAACTCTTTCTCATTGTTTAGAACAAATTTAGTACTAACTTTTGCTAATTCAATTAAAAGAAAATACCCACCTAGTGATGCAAAGGCGAAGACCATGAAAATCATAAGGACAATGATTTGTGATGTTGTCATTTTTGCTTCACTCAAATGTTAAAGTCACTATATGAATAAGGGGGATTAAAGAAGTAGTATGTTTCTGAATATTTTTATAGCAACTGTTTCATGCGTTTTTCCCATCAACCCGTTACTTGCAAAATAAAATTCTAAGCATTAAATTCTTCTAATTAATTTTCAGTTTCTTTTTTATTTAATGTCACTCGAACAATAAAGAACTATGATGATACAACAACAACAACAACAATAACAACCCAGTATAATCCCACTTAGTGGGGTCTGGGGAGGGTAGTGTATACGCAGACCTTACCCCTACCCTGAGGTAGAGAGGCTGTTTCCAAATGACCCTCGGCATCCTTCCCTCCAAGAACTTCCCACCTTGCTCTTGGGGAGACTCGAACTCACAACTTCTTGGTTGGAAGTGGAGGTTGCATACCATCAGAGCAACCCCTCTTATCAGAACTATGATGATAATAAAGGAATTTTCACAAAGCACTATAGTTTAGAGTTTAATTACCATACGTAACTATAGTTTGCCTAATTAATATTTAGCGCAACAAATATAACCTGTATTTCGCAATGCGTACAACCAAGGCGAAATACAGAAATACAAAAAAATTAAGAAACAAAATGCTCACGATGAGAGTCAACCTCAACACCTCCCTCTTACTAAACGGGTGTTCTATCCAACTGAGTTACGAGAGCTTATGTTGTTAGCGTTCAGTTCAAAATAATTGATCTCTTGTTTCAGTACTACAAGTAAATTTGATATAGCATTCAAATATCGCCATGCATAGCAATTTTTTAAAAGTATAGCTATCAATGATAAATACAATATATAAGTTAGCCAAACCATATAATTTTTCCATATAAAGAATGTGAAAGCAATACTATTTTTCCTCTGAGAGTTCGGCTGTTGTGCCTTTGCAATATTTCCTTTCATTCAAAAGAGTTATTTTATTCCATTTGTGTCACGACCCCAACCCCGGTTGTGATGGTGCCAAACATAATGCTAGGCAAACCCGACCAACTAACATCTCACAATCTCTTTCTTTATAATTCAATACCAATTTTCGGGATTTAATACCAATTTAATATAAATTGAAGTATGAATTTAATAGATAAAATGTGCGGAAACCATAATCACAAAAAACAATCTTTGTAAAACAGCCCACTGATCCGGTGTCACAAGTCTGAGCCTCTAATACAAGGTTTCAATAATCTAATACAGAAATATGTCTAAAATGCGGAATAATAAGTGGAGATAGAAGGAGAAATCAGGTATGCGAACGCCATGCAACTACCTCGATAACTCCGATGAAAACAAAACGGCAGGAAAAGTCGCCCTATGCCTCAGGAATACCTGCACCTGCACACATGGTGCAGGAAGTAATGTGAGTACTCCGACCCAGTGAGTAATAACAATAAATAATGGCTGACAGTATGAAATCACAGGGCACTAAGCAGTCCTATATCAAAACAGTAAAATCATTTAAGCAGCAGTGAATGAGGAAATCATGTGAAATTCTTTAAACCAGGTAAAATAGAAATAATCAGTATAAATCAGTTCCTCAAGTATTTTAGTTCATTTATTCGTCCTTATTCTCAGTTCTCAATTCATATACTTCTCACGATAACCGAGTCAATAAATATATATATACCTCTATGACGTGCAACTTGATCCGTATATCGCTGTGACGTACAACCCGATCCATAATAATAATAGTCGACTGCGCTCACTGGGGGTGTGCAGACTCCAGAGGGACTCCTTCAGCCCAAGCGCTATATAATTGCTGTGGCGTGCAACCCGATCCATATAAGTAATTGCTGCGGTGTACAGCCCGATCCATAATGTGTATAATATATATAACTGCTGCGGCGCGGAGCCCGATCCATATCATATAAAATATCCTCTCCTCGACCCCTCTCAGTCATTTAAAAATCACAACCTCTGAGGCATAATGTACGGTCGGGATCTCAGCCCTCATACCTCTTCCTATTTATGATTAACATTTCAAAAATTTGGTTCATATCATTCTTAAACAATTGGAAACATGACCGAGGATATAAATTCTTTAACAAAATAAGTGAGGTAAACCAGTCAAAATCCCCTAAGGGTTCTACAGGTCGGCACAAGGCCCCAAGCATGGCAACAAGCCCAATTCACAACAATAAAGTATATGTCTCAATCAAAAATGTAGTAAAATATCATTCGGGATGGACCAAGTCCCAATCCCCATAGCATTGAACCTCACGCTCGTCACACAGCATGTATCTCAACTTAGTATAGCACTACGTTGTGCAAATCCGGGATTTCAAACCCTCAGGACATCATTTAAAATCATTACTTACCTCAAACTGGCCAAAACTCTAGCTCGCTATGCCCTTGCCTCTCAAATTGGCCTTCACGCGCGTCGAATCTATCCAAAATCAGAACGAATAGGTCTGAATATGCTAAGGAAACATAGCCCAAGCGAAAACATTCGAAAAAATATCAAAAATCTCGAAATTAGCAAAACCCGAGCCCCGGGCCAACGTCTCGGAATCAGGTAAAATTTACGTTTTCAGAATCCTCATACCCTCACGAGTCTAACCATACAAAATTATCCAATTTCGATACCATTTGGTCTTTCAAATCATCATTTTACATTTTTGAAAGGTTTCACAATTTTCTTCCCAAATTCCATCCCAAATCACGAATCAAATGATGAATTCAATGATAGATTCATGTACCCTAGCCAAATCTAAGTTAAAATCACTTACCCCGATGAATTTCTTGAAAAACCCTCGAAAACCAAAATTCGAGCTCTGTAGGTCAAAATATCAAATAAAACCCAAAACCTCGTATTTATATAGAGTACCCTCCAGGTCTTCTCACCGCGGCCGCGCCCATTTTTGTGCGGTCCGCGCGAGTTCAGAGACGGTGAAACTACAAGTCAATCTCATGCAGCCACGTCCCACTTCATGCGGGCCGCATCCCTCTCCATGCGGCCGCACTCTATGGTCACGCGGTTCACATCAGTGACTTTCAGAGTGTTGTCAAACCCATTCATGCGGCCGCACAACAACTTTGTGCAGTCCGCGCCAGTCTTCATACGGCCGCATTCCAACTTTGTGCGGTCCGCGCGACGCCTACCGCGGCCGCGCCCCTGCAGTCCTCTTGGACCTGCTACAGCTGCTGCATTTTTCTGTTCTATTTTCCAACTCCAAACTTCCCGTTAGCCATCCGAAATCACCTCAAGGCCCCCGGGACCTCAACCAAAAGCACCAACACATCCTAAAACATCCTCCAAACTCGTTCCAATCCTTAAAACACCTCAGACAACATCAGAACCATCAAATTACATCGAATTCAAGCCTAAGAATTCCAAGAACTCTTGAATTATGCTTTCGATCAAAAAGACTATCAAATTTCGTCCAGATGACCTGAAATTTTGAACACACGGCCCAAATGACACAAAAAAGCTACTGCAACTCTCGGAATTCCATTCCGACCCCTATATCAAAATCTCGCCTATTAGCCGGAAATTGCCAAATATCAATTTCGCCAATTCAAGCCTAAATCTTCTCTACAACTCCAAAACCCATTCCGATCGTGCTCCTAAGTTACAAATCACCTCCCGAAGCTAACCGAACCATCGGAACTCACATCTAAGCCCTCTAATCCATAAGTCAACATCTAGTGGACGTTTTTTCCAACTTAAGCCTTCTTAGAAGAGACTAAGTGTCTCATTTCTTACCAAAACCACACCTACCACAAACCAATCAACCCGATCACATAAAGCATGAATAACGAAGCATAAATAAGCTGAAATGGGGGAAGACGGAGCGGTAACTCATGAGACGACTGGCTGGGTCGTCACATCCTCCCCAACTTAAACAAATGTTCGTCCTCGAACGAATCAAGAAATATACCTGAAGCCTCGAATAGGTTAGGATATCTGCTCCGCATATCCCGCTCGGTCTCCTAGGTAGCCTCCTCCACTAGCCGACCTCTCCACTGCACTTTCAATGAAGCTATATCCTTTGACCTCAACTTGCGAACCTGACGACCCAAAATAGCTACTGGCTCCACATCAGAGGTCAATCATCATCCAACTGAACCGTGCTGAAGTCCAAAACATGAGACGGATCCCCAATATACTTCCAGAGCATAGAAACATGAAATACCGGATGCACGCTAGACAAGTTGGGTGGAAAAGCAAGCTCATAAGCCACCTCCCAATCCTCCGAAGCACCTCGAACGGCCCAATAAACCGCGGACTAAACTTTCCTTTCTTCCCAAATCTCATAACACCCTTCATGGGCGAAACCTTCAGCAATACCTTCTCACCAATCATGTAGGATACATCTCAAACCTTCCAGTCCACATAACTCTTCTGACGTGATTGAGCTATACGAAGTCTTTCCTGAATCACCTTCACTTTCTCTAAGGCATCCTGAACCAAGTCTGTTCCTAACATCCTAGCCTCGCCAGGCTCAAACCAACCAACTGGAGATCTACACCGTCTCCCATACAAGGCCTCATATGGTGCCATCTGAATGATGGACTGATAGCTGTTGTTGTAGGCAAACTCTGCAAGTAGCAGAAACTTATCCCAAGAACCTCCGAAATTAATAACACAGGCGCGCACCATGTCCTCCAGTATCTGAATAGTGCGCTCAGATTGTCCGTCCGTCTGAGGATGAAACGTTGTGCTCAACTCTACCTGAGTACCCAACTCTCTCTGCACGACTCTCCAAAACTTCAAAGTAAACTGAGTACCTCTATCTGATATAATGGAAATCGGAACACCATGCAACCGAACAATCTCACGGATATAAATCCCTGCCAATCGCTCTGAAGAATAGGTAGTACACACAAGAATGAAGTGCGCAGACTTGGTCAGCCGATCCACAATCACCCAAATAGCATCAACCTTCTTCAAAGTTCGAGGAAGTCCAACCACAAAGTCCATAGTGATACTTTCCCACTTCCACTCGGGAATAACCATCTGTTGAAGCAAGACACCCGGTCTCTGATGCTCATATTTTACCTACTGACAATTGAGACACCGAGCTACAAATCCCACAATATCTTCTTCATTCTTCTCCACCAATAGTGCTGCCTCAAATCCTGATACATCTTCGCGGCACCCAGATGGATAGAATACCGCGAGCTATGGGCCTCTTCCAGAATCAATGCTCTAAGCCCATCCACATTGGGCACACAAATTCGGCCCTGCATCCTCAACACACCATCGTCACTGATGGTCACATCTCTGGCATCACCATGCTGAACTCTATCCTCAAGGACAAGCAAATGCGGATCATCATACTGGCGCTCTTTGATGCGATCATATAAGGAAGACCGAGAAACCACACAAGCCAACACCCGACTGGGCTCCGAAATATCCAATCTCACAAACCGATTGGCCAAGGCCTGAACATCAACTGCAAGGGGTCTCTCCCCAACTGGAATATATGCCAAACTCCCCATACTCACTGCCTTTCGGCTCAAAGCATCGGTCACTACATTGGCCTTTCCCGGATGATACAAAATAGTGATATCATAATCCTTAAGCAACTCCAACCATCTCCGCTGCCTCAAATTAAGATCCTTTTGCTTGAACAAATGTTGAAGACTGCGATGATCAGTGAACACCTCACAAGATACGCCATACAAGTAATACCTCAAAATATTCAATGCATGAACTATGGCAGCCAACTCCAAATCATGAAAGGGGTAGTTCTTCTTATGGGGCTTCAACTGACGAGAAGCATAAGCAATAATTCTACCCTCCTACATCAACACAACCAATCCCAACTCTCGAAGCATCACACACAGTATATGAACCTGAAGCTGATGGCAAAACCAACATTGGAGCTGTGGTCAAGGCTGTCTTGAGCTTATGAAAGCTCTCCTCACACTCGTCCGACCATACAAATGGAGCACCCTTCTAAGTCAACTTGGTCAAGGGCGATGCAATGGATGAAAATCCCTGAACAAACCGGCGATAATAGCCTGCCAACCCAAGAAAGCTCCGAATCTCTGTGGCTTAGGACGGTCTAGGCCAACTCTGAACCGCCTCTATCTTCTTTGGGTCAACCTGAATACCCTCACTGGATACCACGTGTCACAAGAAAGCCACTGTACTGAGCCAAAATTCACACTTGGAGAACTTTACATAAAGCTTCTCCTCCATTAATCTCTGCAACACAACTCTAAAATGCTCCGCGTGCTCCTCTTGACTATGCGAGTACACCAGGATATCATCAATGAATACTATAACGAACGAATCAAGATAAGGCCGGAACACGCTGTTCATCAAATGCATGAATGTTGTTGGGGCATTGGTTCGCCCGAAAGACATAACAAGAAACTCATAATGACCATATCTGGTCCTGAAAGCAGTCTTAAGAATATCTGAATCCCTGATCTTCAACTGGTGATAGCCCGAACGGAGATAAATCTTGGAGAACACTCTCGCTCCCTGAAGCTGATCAAATAAATTATCAATGCGAGGCAAAGGATATTTTTTCTTAATTGTTACTTTGTTCAATTGCCTATAATCGATGCACATTCTCATTGTGCCATCCTTCTTCTTCACAAATAGAACGAGCACACCCCAAGGTGACACACTAGGCTGAATGAACCCCTTATCTAGGAGTTCCTGAAGTTGTTCTTTCAATTCTTTCAACTCTGCTGGTGCCATACGATACGGTGGAATAGAGATGGGCTGAGTGCCCAGCAACAGGTCAATACCAAAATCAATATCCCTGTCCGATGGCATGCCCGGCAGGTCTGCAGGAAAAACATCGAAAAAATCCCTCACAATTGGAACAGAATCAATTCTAGGAGTCTCGGCTCCAACATCCCTCGCAAATGCTAGATTTGAAAGGCAACCCTTCCTAAACATATGTTGGGCCTTCAAGAAGGATATCACTCTACTAGGAACATAATCAGTCATACCACGCCACTCGATCCACGGTACACCCGGCATAGCCAAAGTGACTGTCTTAGCATGACAGTCTAGAATAGCACGACATGGGGATAACCAATCCATGCCCAAAATGACATCAAAATCCACCATGCTCAATAGCAATAGATCTACTCGGGTCTCCAGACCCCCAATAGTCACCACACATGACCGGTATACACGGTCTACAACAACAGTATCGCCCACCAGGGTAGATACATGAACATGTAAAGCAAGAAACTCACGGGCCGTACCCAAATAATGAGCAAAGTATGATGACACATAAGAAAAGGTGGAACCGGGATCAAATAATGCAAAGGAATCTCTGTGGCAGACTAAAACAATACATGTAATGGCAGCATCTGAAGCAATGGCGTCAGGTCTGCCTCGGAGTGCATAGAAACGGTCCTGACCGCCCCCTGATCGACCTCCCCCTCTAGGGCGACTTTTGGCTGCTTGACCTCCACCCCTAGTTGGCTGGGCGGGTGGTGAAGTAACTGGAGCATAAGTCAAGGGCTGACCCCTTTGCTGATACTAACCATCGCGAAGTCGAGGACACTGCCTCCTCATATGCCTAAACTCTCCGCACTCATAACAACTACCCGATGCTTGAGATGGGGACTAAAGGGAACCCCTGGCACCAGAATGGCCAGAAGAAGGACCTGCCACGGAAGAACCCTGGACTGATGGGGCACGAGATGAACTCTGAGCTGGAAGGACGCTGAGTGATGGCTGTCCCTGCTGCGACCCATGATAACCACGACTTGAGGATGCCCCACGATACTCTGGACGGGCCGACTGAGCGGGCCTAAAAGAACGACCTCTACCCTACTGGAACTAGCCCCTCGAAGGAGCACCACTGAAACTGCCAGAGCCTCGAGGCCTCTTGGCCTCCCTCTCTTCTCTATCCTGACGGCAAACCATCTCAATCTCCCGAGCGATATCAACCACCTCCTCGAATGTAGCACCCAATACCCTATCTCTAGTCATCAAGATACGGAGATGGTAGTTAAGGCTATCCACAAATCTCCTGATCCTCTCCCGATCGGTTGGAACCATCCAAACAGCATGACGAGACAACTCAGAATACCTCGCCTCATACTGTGACACAGTCATATCTCCCAGCTTTAGCCACTCAAACTGCCTACGCAGCTCCTCCCTGCAAGATTGCGGTACATACTTCTCCAAGAAGAGAGTGGAGAACTCCTGCCAAGTCAGGGGCGCTGCACTAACCGACCTACGCCTCTCATATGCCTCCCACCAAGTGAAGGCAGCCCCAGTAAACTGAAAGGTGGTAAATGCCACACCACTAGTCTCACGAATTCCTGTTGTACGGATCATCCGCTGACACTTATCAAGAAAACGCTAGGCATCCTCGCCCTCGGCACCACTGAATGACGGAGGTTGGAGTCTACCAAACCTCTCAAGACGACGCTGCTCATCGTCTGGCATGACTGGCATAACAAACTCCTGAGCTGGTGCAACCGGCTGATCTGGAGGTACCGCCAGTATCTGTAGTCCCTGCACTACCTGCTCAGGTGTGCGAGAAGCGGGGGTCTGATTGCCTCCCCTGACCTATGAAGTAGCTGCTACTGTGGTGGCTGAAACTGCCTGAGCCAGGCCTGTGCAAACTATCAAGATCTGTGCCAAGGCCTCCTATAAACCCGTGATCACGATGGGCACTACTGGTTCCTAAACCGGTGCTGCTGCTGGAGCCTGATCTGGAGTTGGGGCAGCTGGTGGGTCAATAGGTGTTGCCCTCGCTACTCTGCCTCTACCACAGCCACAACCGCGCCCACGGCCTCTAGTGACCTCAGTGGGTGGCACTGGTGGTTGTCCGCCTCGTCTGGTAGCGCGAGTCCTCGCCATCTGTGAGAGAATAGAATAATAGAAGTTTATCACTCGGATCAACAAGTTTGCACGACAAGAGTTTCAAGGATATGAAGTTTTCCTAAAGGTTTTGCAGCCTCTCGAGGATAAATACAGACGTCTCTGTACCGATCCGCAAGACTTTACTAAACCGGCTCATGACTCGCGAGACTAAGTAACCTAGGCACTGATACCAACTTGTCACGACCCCAACCCCAACCGTGATGGCGCCCAACATAATGCTAGGCAAGCCCGACCAACTAACATCTCACTAACATCTCACAATCTCTTTCTTTATAATTCAATACCAATTTTCGGGATTTAATACCAATTTAATATAAGTAGAAGTATGAATTTAATAGATGAAATGTGCGGAAACCATAATCACAAAAAAAAATCTCTGTAAAATAGCCTACTGATCCGGTGTCACAAGTCTGAGCCTATAATACAATGTTTCAACAATCTAATACATAAATATGTCTAAAAGGCGGAATAATAAGTGGATATAGAAGGAGAAATCGGGTCTGCAAATGCCACACAGCTACCTCGATAACTCCGATTAAAACAGAACGACAAGAAAACTCACCCTATGCCTCAGGAATACCTGCACCTGCACACATGGTGCAGGGAGTAATGTGAGTACTCCGACTTAGTGAGTAATAACAATAAATAATGGCTGACAGTATGAAATCACGTAAGGGCACTAAGCAGTTCTATATCAAAACAGTAAAATCATTTAAGCAGCAGTGAATGAGGAAATCATGTGAAATTCTTTAAAGCAGGTAAAATAGAAATAATCATTATAAATTAGCTCCTCAAGCATTTTAGTTCATTTATTCGTCCTTATCCTCAGTTCTCAATTCATATACTTCTCACGATAACCGAGTCAATAAATATATATATACCGTTGCGGCGTGCAGTCCGATCCGTATATCGCTATGGCGTACAACCCGATCCATAATAATAATAGTTGACTGCGCTCACTGGGGGTGTACAGACTCCGGAGGGACTCCTTCAGCCCAAGCGCTATATAATTGTTGCGGCGTGCAGCCCGATTCATATAAGTAATTGCTGCGGCGTGCAACCCGATCCATAATGTGTATAATATATATATCTACTGCGGCGCGCAACCTGATCCATATCATATAAAATATCCTCACTATTGTGTCCTCGACCCCTCTCAGTCATTTAAATATCACAACCTCTCGGGCATAATGTACGGTCGGGATCTCGGCCCTCATACCTCTTCCTATTTATGATTAACATTTCAAAAATTTGGTTCATATTATTCTTAAACAATTGGAAACATGACTGAGGATATAAATTCTTTAACAAAATAAGTGAGGAAAACCAGTTAAAAATCCCTTAAGGGTTCTACAGGTCGGCACAAGGCCCCAAGCATGGCAACAACCCCAATTCGCAACAATAAAGTGTATGTCTCAATAAAAAATGTAGTAAAATATCATTCGGGATGGACCAAGTCCCAATCCCCATAGCATTGAACCTCACGCTCGTCACACAGCGTGTATCTCAACTTAGTATAGTACTACGTTGTGCAAATCCAGGGTTTCAAACCCTCAGGACATCATTTAAAATTATTACTCACCTCAAACTGGCCAAAACTCTAGCTCGCTATGCCCTTACCTCTCAAATTGGCCTCCACGCGTGTCGAATATATCTAAAATCAGAACGAATTGGTCACAATATGCTAAGGGAACATAGCCCAAGCGAAAACATTCGAAAAAATATCAAAAATCTCGAAATTAACAAAACCTAAGCCCCGGGCCAACATCTCGGAATCGGGTAAAATTTACATTTTCAGAATCCTCATACCATCACGAGTCTAACCATACTAAAATTATCCAATTCCGATACCATTTGGTCCTTCAAATCATCATTTTACATTTTTGAAAGGTTTCACAATTTTCTTCCCAAATTCCATCCCAAATCACGAATCAAATGATGAATTCAATTATAGATTCATGTACCCTAGCCAAATCTGAGTTAAAATAACATACCCCGATGAATTTCTTGAAAAACCCTCAAAAAGTTGCCAAAATCCGAGCTCTCTAGGTCAAAATATGAAATAAAACCCAAAACCTCGTATTTATATAGAGTACCCTTCAGGTCTTCTCACCGCGGCCGCGGCCGTTTTTGTGCGGTCCGCGCGAGTTCAGAGACGGTGAAACTACAAGTCAAACTCATGCGTCCGCATCCAACTTCATGCGGGCCGCGTCCCTCTCCATACGGCCGCACTCAATGGTCATGCGGTCCGTGTCAGTGACGTTTAGAGAGCTGCCAAACCCATTCATGCGGCCGCACAACAACTTTGTGCGGTCCGCGCCAGTCTTCATGCGGCCTCATTTCAACTTTGTGCGGTCCACATTACCGCGCGGTCCGTGCGACGCCTACCACAGTCGCGCCTACTACAGTCCTCTTAGACCTGCTACAGCTGCTGCATTTTTCAGTTATATTTTTCAACTCCAAACTTCCCGTTAGCCATCCGAAATCACCCCGAGGCCCCCGGGACCTCAACCAAAAGCACCAATGCATCCTAAAACATCTTCCAAACTCGTTCCAATCCTCAAACCACCTCAGACAACATCAGAACCATAAAATTACATCGAATTCAAGCCTAAGAACTCCAAGAACTCTTGAATTATGCTTTCGATCAAAAAAGTCTATAAAATTTTGTCCGGATGACCTGAAATGTTGCACACACATCCCAAATGACACAACGAAGCTACTGTAACTCTCGGAATTCCATTCCGACCCCTATATCCAAATCTCGCCTATCAGCCGTAAATTGTTATTTCGCCAATTCAAGCCTAAATCTTCTCTACAACTCCAAAACCCATTCCGATCGCGCTCCTAAGTCACAAATCACCTCCCCAAGCTAACCAAACCATCAGAACTCACATCCGAGCCCTCTAACCCATAAGTCAACATCCGGTTGACTTTTTTTCCAACTTAAGCCTTCTTAGAAGAGACTAAGTGTCTCATTTCTTACCAAAAGCATGTGAAAGCAATACTATTTTTCCTCCGAGAGTTCCGGTGTTGTGCCTTTGCAACATTTTCTTTCATTCAAAAGAGTTATTTTATTCCATTTGGAAAGAAAACAAGGTTAAAAATATTTAACATTAACTTTTTTAAATGCTATGAAGTATTGTGCTGTTTGATAGTTTTGCAAGCAAAAAGTTTACCTTTTTATCAAAATTTTGAATATATATATAATTGTCACGACCCGGATTTTCCACCCTCGGGAGTCGTTTTGCAAGCAAAAAGTTTACCTTTTTATCAAAATTTTGAATATATATATATAATTAAATTTATTTTTAATTTAGTTTAATATATAAAATATAGAGTAAGAATAATTATTAAATATTTTAATCCGTAAAACATATAGCTACCAAAATAATAATATTGGGTATCTAGTATATTTATTTATTGTTTATATGATGATTTGAATAATCAAAATTTATCATCCAGTATAAATTAAAAATATATTTTATAAATTACTATGTATCGAGAAGCCACCATGAAATAATAAAAACCACTTACATATGATAATATTTCTAAGGAATTCATCTTAATTTATTACGTAATGCCTTCATAATAGTAGAAGACTTGTCTTTATCATCCTTTTCTTTTTTCACTTTTTCTATTTCTTATTTTTTCAAATTTTGACATTAAAATAATATATCAAACATAAAGAATGAGTTTAATTTTGAAAATAAAAGTTACCAATTACATGCAAATTTTTTCAAGTAATGCAATGGGAAAAACACATTCCAATCAAAGTAGCGAAACGATGTGAAATTCGAGGTTTCATACCCTCACGACAACATTTACAATCAGTATTTACCTATATCTCATCCAAACTCTAGCCCGCGATACTTTTGCTTCTCGAATCGGCTTCCGGATGCTCCAAATCTATTCAAAAATAGATTTATACCATCAAAATATGCTAAGGGAATAAAGCCCACTCGAGAATAACCAATTTACATCAAAAATCTTGAAATTGGCCAAACCCGACCCCCGAGCCCACGTATCTGATTCCGATAAAAATCATAAAACTAGAATCCTTACACTCTCACGAGTTTATACATATCAAATACTCAAAATCCGACCACAAATGACCCATCAAATTCCTAGATCTAGGTCTCCAATTTCCAACCCCTAACTTCCAATTTTAGGCTTTACATTCCACAATTGCCATGTTTAATTAGGTAGAAATCACATTAGAATCGAGTATTAAGTCCATAAATCTTACCTCCAAGTGTTTCCCCTTGATTCACACTTCAATCTCCTTCAAAACGCTCCAAAATATCTCAATAATGGTGAAACATAGACCCAAAATCGCGGATATGGTCTTTTAAACATTCTGCGCAGCTATTCACGTGTCACGACCCAAAATTCACCAAGGGTCGTGATGTCACCCAACACCGTTGTCAGGCAAGCCAACGCGGAAGTATTAGTAAATTCCAGTTTTACTTACCTGAAGCGGTTACAACATTTCTTAATTTGCAATTGAAAATAGGTGATGATAAGCAATATGTAATAATAATTATACAACCCAAAAGAACTGTCTACTAATGTGTGTGCCAAGACCTGGTGTCACAAGTAGTGGGAAACTAGTAGAATGTACAAAAAAATAATATTATCCTACTGCCGGGATAGAATAGACAACAAAAGTAAAGAAAGACCTCATCAAGCTGCTGAACGGCACAGGAAGGGAGCAGCTCACCGTGGAAGTCTCGAAATCTGCTTAGGGATGCGCACCGGACGGATAGCCATATGCACCCGCCTCAGATCCTGTACAATTAAGTACAGAAGAGTAGTATGAGTACATAAATAATATGTACCCAGTAAGTATCTAGTCTAACCTCGAAGAAGTAGTGACGACGGGTCGACTTGATACTTACTAGGGTCAATTAATATGAGAAAGAATCTATAATAAGATAGCACAATTTATTAGCATTGTATGGCAAGGAATAACAATTCTTTTTCCAAATAATATCATGGGTATCCATTTACGTTTCAAAGCATATATGAAGTTCAGTCCACAGAGAAATACTAAGTAAAGCATGCGCAAGCAACACCGAGGGACGTACGGTCCGATCCAACATAAAAGTAAATTTTGCATTGCCGAGGGTTGAGCGGGTCAAACCATAGATGCATCTATTACTCCGCTCGCGAATCACATGAGCAACGCGGTCAAATAAACTCATCAATAAGCAGACAATAATGTATATCTGAGGAGTAGTTATTCATAGGAATATTCAAATCCTCTTTTAAAAGACCAAGCAAGATAACGTTCCTCTACTAGTCTTATTTACCTTAATCAACATGATTTATATGAATCCAAATTTATCATCAATTTACAAGAATACCACGTAGATCATGCTTTTGGATCCTAGACTACCCGGACTTAATATAATAGTAGCTACGCATGGATTCTCTTCACCTAGTGTGTACGTAGCCCTCACATATAATAGCAATTAATTTAATTATTACACCTATTGGGATAATTCTCTCTTACATGGTTAGAAAGGAGGCTCACCTTGCTCCAAAGTGTACTTCCAATACCAAGAACGAGTCCAAGCCCTCTATTCGGAGTCGAACAATCCCAAACAAGTTAAATGAGGTAGGAACTAGTCAATATAGACTCACAAGATTGAATTCTAGCTATTTAAGTAATTTCCCAACCTTTAACACAAGTTTCCTAAAATTCGACCCCGGGCCCACGTGCCCGGATTCCAAAATTTTTCGAAGGAAGTTGTTCTCTATAACCTAAGGATCAATAATATATGATTTCTAATTCATTTCATAACAAATTTCGTGGTAAAATCTAAGTTTTATTAAAACCCTTGGTCTAGCTCTAACCCCATGATTTTACCTTAACCCTAGTGTTTAATCTACCTGATACACAAGTGTTAAACTAAGAATAGGTGGGGTAAGCTTACCTCAAGATGCCAAGTAGAAGCCCTCTTCCAAAATCTCCCAAAATTGCCAATGGAGGATTCAAAAGTGTCGAAAATGACTTAGAACCTATATCAAATGAACCTCACTGCTTCAGCGATTCCCGCATCTGCGAGAAGGGACCACATCTACGAAAAGGGGCTAAAAGGGATGGGACCGCTTTTGCGGTTCGAGAGTCGCTTCTGCGGTCGGCCTGGCCTTCCCTGGGCCGCATCTGCGATAGATGGACCGCATCTGCACTTCTAAAAAATTTCAACTTCACTTGAGCCTTGCCTGATTGACGCTCGGGGCTCCCGGGACCTGCCCGAAAATACCGTCATGTCTGAAATCACGAAACGGATGTACTCGAACCTTTGGAACGCCCGAAACAACGCTAAATCTAAAATCACCCCTAAAACCAATTGAATCAAACTTATGAACTTCAAGTTCTTAATTTTCCTCTAACGGGCTAAAACGCCCTTAAACTACTCGGATTGACACCAAATTTTACGAGCGATCCTTAAATGATATATTGGACCTGTACCGGTCTTCGGAACCAACATACGAGCCCGATACCCAAGGAATCAATCATTAATTAGTTTCTTTAAATATTTAAAACTTCAGATTAATAATTTCTAACAAAAATTCATTACTCGGGCTAGGGACCTCGGAATTCGATTCCGAGCATACGACTAGGTTCCATAATTTCCTACGGACCCTCCGGGACCGTCAAATCACGAATCTGGGTCCGTTTGCTCAAAATGTTGACCAAAGTCAAACTTAGCTTTTTAAGAAAATCCTAAGGAATCAAATGGGCATATTTCACTCCAAACTCTTCCAAATCCTGAAACCACCATCCTCGCAAGTCTTAAATTAGTTAAAGCAAGTGCGGGAAGTTTTATTCAAGGGAACGGGGTTCTAAAAGGCAAAACGACCAGTCAGCTCGTTACACTCTCCACCTCTTAAACAAATGTTCGTCCTCAAACGGACATAGAAAAGTAACTGAGTTGCCGTATAAATGTGGATATCTGCTCTACATGTCCTCCTCGGACTCCCAGGTTTCCTCCTCAACTGGTTAGCCCCTCCACTGGACTATCACCGCAGAAATCCTCTTGGACCTTAACTGGCAATCCTGTCTATCAGTAATGGCAACTAGCTCCTCCTCATAATCCAAACTCTCATCCAGCTGAATAGTACTGAAGTCTAACACATAGGACAAGTTGGCATGATACTTCCAAAGCATCGATACATGAAAAACTGGATGAACTCCCAATAAGCTGGGGGGGTAACGCAAGCTCGTAAGCAACCTCCCCAACTCGCCTCAACACCTCAAAAACTCTAATAAACCTTGGGCTCAGCTTGTCTTTCTTCCCGAATCTCATAACGCCCTTCATTGGCGAGACTTTCAAGAGGACCTTCTCGCCAACCATGAATGATACATCACACGCCTTCTGATTAACGTAACTCTTCTATCTGGACTGAGCTGTGCGAAGCCTTTCCTGAATCAACTTTACCATGTCCAAGGCATCCTGTACCAAAACTGTAGTGTATAACTTAGCCTCACCAGGCTCAAACTACCCAATAAGAGAACGACAACGTCGACCATATAAAGCCTCATATGGAGCCATCTTTATGTTGGACTGATAGCTGTTGTTGTACGCAAACTCTGCCAAGGGCAAGAACTGATCCCACTGCCCTCCAAAGTTAATCACACATGCTCTGAGCATGTCCTCCAAAATTTGAACTGTCCGCCACGACTGCCCGTCGGTCTGTGGATGAAATGTCGTGTTACGCTCCACGCGGGTCCCCAGCTCACCCTGAACAGCTCTCCAAAAATGTGAAGTGAACTGAAGGCCTCTATCTGATATGATGGAAACAGGCACACCGTGCAATTGGACTATCTCCCGAAAGTAAACTGAGCTAGTCTCTCCGAAGTATAAGTAGTCACCACCGGTATGAAGTGTGCCGACTTGGTCAATCTGTCAACAATGACTCACACTGAATCAAACTTCCACAAAGTCCGCAGCAACCCAACTACGAAATCTATAGTAATGCGCTGCCACTTCCACTTTGCTATAGGCATCTGCTGAAGTAGGACACACGGCCTCTGGTGTTCATTCTTGACCTACTGGAAATTCAGACACATAGCCACATACTCAACTATGTCCTTCTTTTTCCTGCGCCACCAATAATGTTGTCTCAAGTCATGATACATCTTCATAGCTCCCGAATGGATGGAATACCACGAACTGTGTGCCTCTTCTAGAATCCTCTCCCTCATACCATCGATATTAGGAACACATAGACGACCCTGGAGTCGCAAAACACCATCCTCACTAATAGAAACCTCCTTGGAACCTCCCTAAAGCACCGTCTTTATAAAAATTGCCAAATGTGGATCGTCGAACGGTCGGGCCTTAATCCGCCCCAATAATGAAGATAGAGCAACCACACACGCAAGAACTCGGCTGGGCTCTAAAATATGCAACCTCATAAGTCTGTTAGCCAAGGACTGAATGTCCCAGGCTAGTGTCCTCTCCTTCGCTGGAATGAATACCAAGCTACCCATACTCTATGCCTTCCTGCTTAGGCATTCGTGACCACATTAGCCTTGCCCGGATGATAAAGAATGGTGATGTCATAATCTTTCAGTAACTCAAGCCACTTGCGCTACCTCAAATTAAGATCCCTCTGTTTGAACAAATGCTGTAAGTTGCGATGATCTATATAAACCTCACATGACACCCCATATAGATAATGCCTCCATATCTTAAGAGAATGAACAATCGCGGCGAACTTTAGATCGTGCACATGATAATTCTTCTCATGAACCTTCAACTGGCTTGAGGCATAGGCAATAACTCGCCCATCCTGCATCAATACACACCCCAATCCAATGAGCGAAGCATCACAATATACCGTAACATCCCTGAATTGGAAGGCAACACAAGGACTGGTGTTGTAGTCAAGGTTGTCTTGAGCTTCTGAAAGCTTGCCTCACAATCATCGGACAACTGGAAAGTAGCACCCTTCTGGGTCAATCTAGTCAAAGGTGATGCAATAGATGAAAAGCCCTACACAAATTGTCTGTAGTAACCTGCTAACCCCAGGAAACTCGTAATCTTGGTCATCGAAGTATGACATGGCCAACTCTGAACTGCCTCAATCTGCTTGGGGTCCACCTTAATACCCTCTCTTGACACAATATGCCCCAAGAATGCAACTGACTCTAGTCAGAACTCACACTTAGAGAACTTAGAATATAGCTTCTACTCTTGCAAGGTCTGAATCACTACCCTCAAATGCTACTCGTGCTCCCTGAGGCTACACCATAGCACCCTGCAACTAGTCGAACAAATCGTCGATACGAAGAAACAGATACTTGTTCTTGATGGTGACTTTGTTCAACTGGCGGTAATCAATGCACTTCTACATAGTTCCATCCTTCTTCTTCACAAATAACATTAGTTCACCCTAAGGGGATACACTGGGTCTAACAAACCCCTTTGATAACAACTCCTCAAGCTCCTCCTTCAACTCTTTCAACTCCTTCGGAGCCATATGGTATGGTGGGATAGATACAGGCTGGGTGCCTAGAGCCAAATCAATGCAGAAATCAATATCACGATCTGGTGGCATGCCAGGTAGATAAAAAAGAAACACATTGGCAAACTCTCGAACTACTAGAACTGAATTAATCATTGTAGACTTTGTGGTGGTGTCTCGAACATAAGCCAAATAAGTCAAACACCCCTTCTCGACCATTTGCCGAACCTTCAGGAAAGAAATAACCCGACTAGATGTATCAACTGTGGAACCCTTCCACTCCAACCTCGGCAACCCTGGCATCACTAAAGTAACAATCTTGGCATGGCAATCCAAGACGGCGTGATATGGAGATAACCATTCCATGCCCAGGATGATCTCAAAATCAATCATATCAAGCAACAGGAGATCTGCTCTAGTTTCGAAACCATAAAGTGTAACCACACAGGACCAGTAGATCCAATCCACAACCGTAAAATCACCCACATGAGTAGACACATGAACAAGAGTGCTCAAAGGCTCAGGAGAAATAACTAGGAAATGAGCAAACATAGATGATACATATGAATAAGCAGACCCTGGATCAAATAATACCGAAGCATGTCTACCGCCGTCGAAAATAATACCTGTGATGATGTTATCTGAGGCCAATGCATCTGGCCTGGCCGGAAGGGCATAGAATCTGGCTGGAGCGCCGACTGGCTAGCCTCCACCGGACTGAGCAGTAGTTGGCTGACCTGTCCCTGCTTGGCCTCCACCTCTAGGACTGAGTAGTAGCCGGTTCTAAAATCATAGGCTGCTGACTCTGCTGCACTGCCTTACCCCGAAGTCTGGGGCAGGTCCTCTTTATGTGACCTATATCTCCACATTCATAGCACACTCTCGGTACTATAGCCTGCTGCCCTGAAGTCTGAGCCTGCTGACCCGAATACCCATTGGAGGAACCTTGGATGGCTGGTGGGAGATATGAACTCTCTCGCATGGAACTGAAGTGAGCACTGGAAGAATCCTGATGACCAGAATACCCGCTAGAGGAACCCTAAATAACTTGTGGTCAATATGAACTCTGCGGCATCGCACTGTAATAAGGCCTTACTGGAGCACCTCGGGGAGGGGGTGGTGGTGCTGAATACAGGGGTTTGCTGGGCTGACCCCTCCCGAAGTGACCTCTACCCCTAATTGGGGCGACTCTGAAGTCTCGCGAAAACTAGGCCCTATTGTCCTTTTGAATCTTCTCTCTACCCCTCTGGCGATACCCCTCAATCCTGCGAGCAATCTCTACCACTAGTTGATACTCAGTACCCATCTCCACTTCTCCGGCCATGCCATCTCGAATACTAGGGTGCAACCCAACAACAAATCTCTGCACTGTCTCTGCATATGTGGGAAGTATCATGAGTGTATGGCGAGACAACTCAGAAAACCTCGCCTCATAATTGGTCACAGACATCTGACCTTGCTCCAGATGCTCAAACTAATACCGTAGATCTTCCCTCTCAGAGGTTGGAATGTACCTATCCAATAACAATTGTGTGAATTGACCCCAAGTGATGGGAGGAGAACCTGTTGGCCTGCCTAAAACATAGGACTGCCACCATCTATGGGTCCTGCCCTCAAGCTGAAAAGTAGTGAAGTCAACTCCGTGCGACTCCGATATCCTCATATTATGCAATCTGTCCCTGCACCTATCTATGAAGTCTTGGGCATCCTCATGACGCTCGCCCCCGAAGACTAGAGGGTGAAGCCTAATCCATCTATCTAATAACTTCTACGGATCGCCAAATGCAGCTAGTCTGGGTTGGGGTACCACTACAACAACTCGCGGATCCCCATCTGTGGGTAGTGCACTCGGAATCTGATACACTGCAGTTGCATGTCCAGGAGCCTGGGCAGTAGGGGTCTGTGTTCCCCCTCCTTCCTATGATGTAGCTAGATTTGCTGGAAATAAACCAACCTGAATCATAGAATCCATGAACCGCAGTATACGGCCCATGACCTCCTGGAATCCCGGTGCTGTCATAAAGTCCGCTGGGTGGGCTCAACTGCGGGCACCTCGCCCTACTCCTCGATGATAAGATCTCTCGTGGGATCTGCTGGTGGTACTACTTGGATAACTCTGTGACGCCCTCGTCCCTTACCTCGGGCCGGTGCCCTCCCCCGGCCTCTGCCTCGGCCTCTAGCAATGGGGGAAGCAGCTCCACCCGGATTTGGAACATCAGCCGTGCATTTCCTCACCATCTGTGAGAGAATAGAAGAGGGAAATTTAGCACAACAACCATTGCACTATAGGAAATAAATAAAGAGTAGTTTTACTAACACCCTATAGCCTCTCGAAGATAAATACAGACGTCTCCGTACCGATCCGCAAGACTCTATTAGGTTTGCCCATGACTTGTGAGACCTACGTGAACCTAGTGATCTGATACCAATTTTGTCACGACTCAAAATCCACCAAGGGTCGTGATGGCGCCCAACACCGTTGTCAGGCAAGCCAATGTGGAAGTATTAGTAAATTCATATTTTACTTACCCGAAGCGGTTACAACATTACTTAATTTGCAATTGAAAATAGGTGATGATAAGCAATGTGTAATAATAATTATACAACCTAAAAAAACTGTCTACTAATGTGTGTACCAAGACCTGGTATCATGAGTAGTGGGCAACTAGTAGAATGTACAAAAAAATAATATTATCCAACTGTACGGGATAGAATAAACAACAAAAGTAAAGAAATAACCCATCAAGCTACTGAACGGCATAGAGAGGGAGCGGCTAACCGTTGAAGTCTCAAAATCCGCTCAGGGATGCGCACCAGACTGATAACCTGATACACCTGTCTCAGATCCTGTACAATTAAGTACAGAAGTGTAGTATGAGTACATAAACAATATGTACCCAGTAAGTATCCCATCTAATCTCGAAGAAGTAGAGATGAGAGGTCGACTTGATACTTACTAGGATCAATTAATATGAGAAAGAATCTGTAATAAACATGGATAGCACAATTTATTAGCATTGTATGGCAAGGAATAACAATTCTTTTTCCAAATAATATCATGGGTATCCATTTATGTTTCAAGGCATATATGAAGTTCAGTCCACAGAGAAATACTAAGTAAAGCATGCGCAAGCAACACCGAGGGACGTACAGCCCGATCCAACATAAAAGTAAATTGTGCACTGCCAAGGGTCAAACGGCTCGAACCATAGATGCCTCTATTACCCCGCTCGCGAATCACACGTGCAACATGGTCAAATTTAAATAACTCATCAACAAGAAGGGAAGAATGTATATCTGAGGAGTAGTTGTTCACATGAATATTCAAATCCTTTTTTAAAAGACCAAGCAAGATAAGGTTCCTCTACTAGTCTTATTTACATTAATCAACATGATTTATATGAATCCAAAGTTATCATCAAGTTACAAGAATACCACGCAGAGCATGCTTTACGGTCCGAGACTACCCAGACTTAACATAATAGTAGATATGCACAGACTCTCGTCAACTAGTGTGTACATAGCCCCCGCATATAATAGCAATTAATTCAATTATTACACCTATGGGGACAATTCCCTCTTACAAGGTTAGAAAGGAGACTCACCTCGCTCCAAAGTGCACTTCCAATACCAAGAACGAGTCCAAGCCCTCAATTCGGAGTCGAACGATCCCAAACTAGTTAAATGAGGTAGGAACTAGTCAATATAGACTTACAAGATTGAATTCTAGCTATTTAAGCAATTTCCCAACCTTCAACACAAGTTTTCTAAAATCCGACCCGAGCCCACATGCCCGAATTCCGAAATTTTTCGAAGGAAGTTGTTCTCTATAACATAAGGATCAATAATATATGATTTTTAATTCATTCCATAGCAAATTTCGTGGTAAAATCTAAGTTTTATTTAAACCCTAGGTCTAGCTATAACCCCATGATTTTACCTTAACCCTAGTGTTTAATCTACCTAAAACACAAGTGTTAAACTAAGAATAAGTGGGGTAAGCTTACATCAAGATGCCAAGTAGAAGCCCTCTTTTAAAAGCTCCCAAAATCGCCAATGGAGGAGTAAAAAGTGTCAAAAATGACTTAGAACCCGTATTAAATGAACCTAACTGCTTCAGGGATTCCCGCATCTGCGAGAAGGGACCACATCTACGAAAAGGGGCTAAAAGGGCTGGGACCGCTTCTGCGGTTTGTTCTAGCCTTCCCTAGGCCGCATCTGCAACAGATGGACTGCATCTGTGGTCTCGCACCTGCGGTTCACCAACCGCAGGTGCGTTTATGACAGAAGCAGCAACTTCAGCACTTCTCAAAAATTTCAACTTCACTTGATCCTCAACCGATTGACGCTCGGTCTCCCGGGCCCCGCCAGAACATACCATTAAGTTTGAAATCAAGAAATAGACCTACTCGAACCTTCGGAACGCCCGAAACAACGCTAAATCTAAGAATCACCCCCTAAAACCAATTGAATCAAACTTAGTTTACTTCAGGTTCTTAATTTTCCTCTAATGGGCCAAAACCCCCTTAAACTACTCAGATTGACACCAAATTTTACGGGCGAGCCTTAAATGATATATCGGACCTATACCAGGATTTAGAACCAACATAGGAGCCCAATACCCATAGAATCAATCATTAATTAGTTTCTTAAAATATTTAAAACTTCAGATTAACAATTTCTAATAAAAATTCATTACTTGGGCTAGGGACCTCGGAATTCGATTTCGAGCATACGCTCAGGTCCCATATTTTTCTAGGGACCCTCCGGGACCGTCAAATCATGAATCCGGACCCGTTTGCTCAAAATATTGACCAAAGTCAAATTTAGCCTTTTAAGAAAATCCTAAGGAATCAAATGGGCATATTTCACTCCAAACTCTTCCAAATCCCAAACCCACCATCCCCGCAAGTCGTAAATTAGTCAAAGCAAGCACGTGAAGTTTTATTCAAGGGAATAGGGTTCTAAAAGGAAAAATGATAAGTCGGATCATTACATCACGATCCTTCATCGCGAACGCGGTCAACGCCTCGCGTTCGCGAAGAACAAACTTATGTTGACCACCTTTTCCTTCATTACGAATGCGACCCATGCAAGAGAACGCGAATCTTAGCTTCTCAACTCATCGCGAATGGGGCAACACCCTCACGAATGGGATGACCACTAACCTCAGCCCTTCGTGAACCGAAGCCAACTCTACTGCCTCACATCCTAACCCTTCACGAACACGGGACATCTATCGCGAACGTGAAAGCCAAAAGCCTGCCACACTAACAACAATTTTTTTGCAACTTTTTCCAACATAAAATGATCCGTTCAGCCACCCGAAACTCACCCGAGGCCCTCGGGACCTCAACAAATATGCCAACATATCCCATAACATCATTACAACTTGCTCCAAACTTCGGAACACTAAAAACAACATCAAAATACCAATTTGACATCGGATTCAAGCCTCAGTATTCCAAAAACTTCCAAATTCCGCTTTCGATCAAAAGGTCTATCAAACCTCGTCCGAATGACCTAAAATTTTGCATACGCGTCAAAAATGACGCAAAGTACCTACTCCAACTTCCGAAATTCCATTCCGACCCCTATATCAAAATCTTACCTATTAACTGGAAAACGCAAAAATTCCAATTTCGCCAATTCAAGCCTAAATCTACTCAGGACCTCCAAAACACATTACGATCACTCTCCTACGTCCCAAATCACCTATCGAAGCTATCCGAACCATCAGAATTCACATTCGAGCCCTTTTTTACATAAATCAATATCCGGTTGACATTTCCAACTTAAGCTTACTTAAAAGATACTAAGTGTCTCAAACCTTACCAAAACCTCTCTGAACCCGAACCAACCAACCCGGGAGCACATAATACAGCCGAACAATACAATAAGAATTAGAAATGGAAAAATAGAGTGGTAACTCATTAAACGATCAGCCGGGTCGTTATATCTAATTAAATTTAGGTCAATGATATAGCTGCCTCATATATGACTTATTGATTGCTCTTCTGGGTGAATCATATGCATAACACATTTGAGATGGCAACATACATTTGGTCACTAGTAAGAACTTGGGAACTTAGTTTTCTGATTGAGGTAGAGTTGCTTATAATAAATTAAAACAATTTTGTCTTATTGTCAATGGGAAAAAGTAGAGTTTCTTATGAGGAAACATTGTTCCTAGTTCGGATACTGCAAACAATTATTAAGAATGTTTTCCCTTTCTTAGCCAATAGATGTAAGTTCCGGGTACTGATTATTATTCACAGACCCTCCATTGACTGCATATCATTGTGTGATCAGGCCGGGTATGAATTCGATTCTAAGTCGGAGAATGCCCATGAATAGGGTCTTATTACAGAATCCGCAGTTTTAAAAGTAGCCCTAAACTAAGTTGTTTACCTTGTAGACGGAGGAGATATAGAAAGTGTGTCGTGCTTGATTCATAAGATTCTATAATCAGTAGCACCAGTATATTATTTTACTTAGCCTTCCTCTCCCATGACTTTCCGGACCAACCAACCCGGAGTGCATAGCTTCTTTGAATGTCCCGCTGATTGACTACTACATCTAGGGACGGGACTGATCCCGAAAGAGAGGTCTTTCTTTATGGTTATGAAATCGCTTTGATTGAAAAGCAAGTTGATGATGCCATAAGTCAAATGGGCGGGTGAGGCGAGAGTCCTTCACTGCACTCACTGGAGAGAGGGGAACATATCCTATATAGTAGTAAGGTCTTATCCCATAATTAGTAGCCGAAGTGTGGGCCGGCTAATTCAGGAAAATATATAGAGTGCGGGCGTCGAAACCCCATGCTTTGAGAGTTCCTTTATGCCAGCACTTTCTTTACCCGGGAGTCACCTCATCAGTACCTGGGGATACTATCCCAGGATGCCAAAGGTATTATCCACACATTGAAAGTGCCAACGTTGACTCACACGCGCCACCCTCACCTTGAACCCTAGCTTCTCCTTCGATCAAAAAGCCGTCAATCTCATGTGCGATGTGTTTAGAGTTTACCTTTGGATCAGACCCTTTCTTCTGCCCTCGCCACTTCTTTCGCTGACCCTATCTACCTCCTTTGTGGAATACCAGAAAAAGAGATGAATTAGCAGCTGGCCTTTACTTGGGCCCATCCCAAGCTCCCTACTAAAAGAGAAGCATCACTTGATTATTTTCGTTTGTTTGATCAAGCGGATTGATAGCGGATCGAAGGGAGTGCGATAGGGCATCATCTATCCGGGTCGGTGCCGGACACCTTTGTGAATCAGTCCCTTTCCTTGTCTTCAAGAGTTCGGTTAGTTGATCGAGAAAGCGGCAGGACCGTAAAGCTTAGCCTTGAGCTGGGCTGCGGTCCCGGATACGAGAATAAGAAGAACAGAAGTACAAGAGGAAAAGAAGGAGAAGAGGCAATTACAATTTCACTTCAGTTTCACTTTCTTGCTAACCTCTTTCCCGGTCAGAGATAGGAAAGAATCCAAAGCTTGCAAGGATGTTAGGCTTCGAACGCTGTTAGGACAGATAAATTGGAAACTAGGACGAAATAGCCTACCTTGAATATAGAATCAATTACCAGACGGACTGGCTGACCCACTTGTACGTAATAGAATAGAAATCAAGGCAAATTCCAAGCGAGTAACATCTTCTGCCTTGTGTTTATCTTGTTTTACACTCTTGATAGTTTTGCTTTTTGGAAGCCACTACATAACTTCTACAAGTCTAAAGAACATTTATTTAAATTTTCAACTCTTAAAGCAAACTACAAAGTTATATTGAGCTTTGGGTCAGACAATATGACAGAGAGCAAAGCAAGGGCTTACATATGTGGTTTGTGTCTGTTTTATATTTTCACCCAATACTTAGAAAAGACAAAAGCGGTAATTTTCTTTTGCAGTGATACAAAATTCTCTCCATAGGAGCTAATCCTGATTTCCTTTTCTAGTGCAGTGAGAAATTAAGGGATCATCGTGTTTCACAGAAAATCAAACCTTTCTCGTGATTCGCTTGTCATCTGGGTACCTATCTTTGTCTCACTTACTTGTTAACTTGTTGCTGGATACACTCATTATGGCATGGACCTTGTTAACCTTTCGCTGCAGGGTTATTTCTCAATTCTGGTGTAGCTTTGTCACATTTCCACTCTATGTTATTGTTGCTCAGGTAACTAAAAAACACTATGTAATCTCTTTCTTTTGTCCTTGGTTATATATCTTTCTGCACTATTCCTTGAGTCACCGATGATCGAGCAGATGGGTTCCAGATACCAGAAGACAATTGTTTCAGAGAATGTTAGGAAGTCTCTACATGGATGGCGACACAAGATGAAAACCAGACTCGAAGGTTCAGTTATTAATCCAGAAAGATTATTAACGACCACATCATTGGACTCTATGGAGGATGAGACAGATCAAATTCATAGCACTACTACCAACATCACAGCGGGATGCTCCCCATTATTCAAAAATACCAGGGTCTCAGACAAACAAGTCGCTTTTGAGCAAGATTGCATGAATAAAATCTCAGAATGTGATGATGAGTTACATGTTCCATTTTCTCCTCGAAATTGAGGAGAGGTTTGGTGAAAAATATGATGATGGATCAAACAATGACAATATAATTTCGTGCCTTCTACTACTGGAACCACAACCTTAGACTTAGTGTTCTTGTTTATCTTGCTTTCTTCTCTCTCTCTCTCTCTCTCTCTCTCTCTCTCTATATATATATATATATATATATATATATATGTATGTATGTATAATCAATTTTTGTTACGGAATGCAATGACCTTCAAGTGATTTCTATATGGCAATTGGAAAATGACATCCTATTGGTACTTTATCATGATGAATAAAATAATTTTTTTACTTCAATGAGTAATTTTTTAGAAGAATTAATTAGTATTTGCAACAAAGTATATTAATTTATAATAATTACGCGATAAATAATGTGAAACTAAAACTAAAAACTACTAAATATATAGGAAAATAACATTTCTCTTAATTTTCTCTTCTCAATCAATCCAGACTATTATAAAAGCACGAAACTTTAACGCAAAATTGGTCGACCTTTTTATCATATAAAATAAATTTTACATTGGATAAAATTATGTCGGGTTTTGGGCTATTGTATACACCTTGAGTTGTAGAGAATTTCCTTTTATATATGTTGTTGAGTTTTAATATTTTTAAATTACTGTTTCATTTACTTCCGCATGTTTGTTAAGCTTACCTAATCTTAGAGACTAGGTGCGGTCAGAGAGAAATTGGGATCGTCACAATGCAACATATAATGTTTTATTATTATGAGATGGAGAAATTTAGTGGATAAAAATTTAGTGTATGAAAATAAATCTTCCTTGGTATTGTAAGGTTTATGAAAGACGACAAAAACCATATTTTATTCTAAATTTTCTCTTTGGTTATCACTATTAAGTTAAGTTTACTTATGATAACATGTAATTTTTATAATAAGCATTCTAAATACAATAACATCGAAAATAAAGTAATAACAAATTGTAATTAACTGGTTAACTTATATACCAACAGTACAATAAATTATTATATTGTTAGTAAGAACAAGCTTGACAACTACATACACTCATTTGAGCTTCACATTGACCTTTAACAAAAGCTGCACGGTCATGATATTTGTTACACTGAACCTGACAATCATCGTCACTTGTACAGGATCCCCAATCTTCGTGAACAAAAAGCCAACATTGCCCAGCTGTCAACTCTGCATGAGTTCAAATATTTAAATTAAGAGTTGATGATTCATTAACATAAATGATTAAAATCAAACAAAATGAAGATTCTTTTGTTTACTTCATATTTTTCAATTTATTCACAAATGTATTTCGCTTGATGAATTCAAGAAGTTACAAGAAAACCACTAACACCTCTAAATACTTTTTTTTAAATAGTTTTAAACAATCCATTGGATACTGAATTTTAATGAATAATCATAATCATTAAAAATGTTTGGCATCATAAGTTTAATTAAAGAACATGATGACAAGTATTGTCATTAATTTGGTAGAAATTAAAAATATTTACAGGCATAATTAATTTTTTTCATTGATTAGAAAAATAAATGAGTTTTGATATTATAAATTTAGTACTAACTTTTGCTAATTCAATTAAAAGAAAATACCCACCTAGTGATGCAAAGGCGAAGACCATGAAAGTCATAAGGACAAAGATTTGTGATGTTGTCATTTTTGCTTCACTCAAATGCATTAAAGTCACTATGTGAATAAGGGGGATTAAAGAAGTAGTATGTTTCTCAATATTTTTATAGCAACTGTTTCATGCGTTTTTCCCATGAACCCGTTACTTGCAAAATTAAATTCTAAGCATTAATTTTTTCTAATTAATCTTCAGTTTTTATTTTACTTAATGTCACTCGAACAATAAAGAACTATGATGATAATAAAGGAATTTTCACAAAACACTATGGTTTAGAGTTTAATTACCATTCGTAACTATAGTTTGCCTAATTTATATTTAGCGCAACAAATATAACATGTATTTCACAATGCGTACAACCAAGGCGAAATATAGAAATACAAAAAAAAAATTAAGAAACAAAATGCTCACGATGAGAGTCAATCTCAACACCGCCCTCTTACTAAATGGGTGTTCTAACCAACTGAGTTACGAGAGCTTATGTTGTTAGCGTTCAGTTCAAAATAATTGATCTCTTGTTTCAGTACTACAAGTAAATTGTTATAACATTCAAATATTGCTATGCATAGCAATTTTTTTAAAAGTATATCTATTAATGATAAATACAATATATAAGTTAGCTAAACCATATAATTTTTCCATATAAAGCATGTGAAAGCAATACTATTTTTCCTCCGAGAGTTCCGGTGTTGTGCCTTTGCAATATTTCCTTTCATTCAAAAGAGTTATTTTATTCCATTTGGAAAGAAAACAAGGTTAAAAATATTTAACAACAACTTTTTTTTAATGCTATGATGTATTGTGCTGTTTGATAGTTTTGCAAGCAAAAAGTTTACCTTTTTATCAAAATTTTGAATATATTTTGAATATATATATAATTGTCACGACCCGGATTTTCCACCCTCGGGAGTCGTGATGACGCCTACTAATGTGAGCTAGGCAAGCCAATTATTGCACAATTTACCTTTTTACCAATTTTATATTCATTAACAATTTCAAAATAATAACATTTACAAAGCGGAATTCAACACAAGCGAAAAAAAGAAACAATAAGTTATCTGAACAGGAATATCTAATACAACTGTTTGAGTCTCGACTACCCAGAACTGGTGTCACAGTTTCACAGACGGTCTAAAAATACTACAATTAAAGGTCTGAAAGAAATAAATACAACACCGTCTCTTGAAATGCATGTAAGAAACAAGAATAGTAGATATAAGGAGACGCCAAGGCCTGTGGACGTCTGCAGGACTACCTCGGGTCGCCTGATGAGCAAGAATCAACAATCCCACTGCGGTCCGAAGTCTACAATACTGGGGTCTGCACAAAAGAGGGCAGAGTGTAGTATCAGCACAACCGACCCCATGTGCTGGTAAGTGCCTAGCCTAACCTCGGCGAAGTAATGACGAGGTTAGGACCAGACTACCAAATAAACCTGTGCAATTTAACTATTTACAGCAGAAAAGAAGTACAGAAAGCAACGGTCATATACAATCAAGTATGGGAGGGGGAAAACATGTTGCGGGGAAACATCGAGTAGTAACGAAAGAGCAACAAATAAATATGAGGATCACAACAGTTCATTTGAAAATAGGAAGGGGAAATCATGTTGCGGGGTACAACAAGTATCAACAGGAAGCCAGGAATTTAGTGTAGAGAAGTCGTAACTCAGCTATCAATAACAATTAGGAAATCAAAGACAAGTGCACGGCATCACCCATCGTACTTTTACTCTCTCTCACCAAAACAATACACGGCATCACCCTTCATACTTTAACACTCTCTCACCAAACAATACACAGCATCACCCTTCGTGCTTTACGCTCTTCCTCACCCAAACAACAATCACAAGGCAAATAGGGTAAGGAAATCTATAACATCGAAATAAAATCAAATAACAACAGAA
Source organism: Nicotiana tabacum (assembly GCF_000715075.1). Lineage (NCBI taxonomy): Eukaryota > Viridiplantae > Streptophyta > Magnoliopsida > Solanales > Solanaceae > Nicotiana > Nicotiana tabacum. The sequence continues at coordinate 140,902,681 of NC_134082.1, forward strand.
AATCAGTAAATAAATGTAAAGGACATCATAACTCAATTATCAGCAAGAATCAGGAAAATCAAAGACAAGTGCACGGCATCACCTTTCATGCTTTTACTCTCGTCCTCACCATAAGAATCAATATAAATTGCACGGAATGGTACATCGTGCGGCACAACATCACCCTTCATGCTTTACACTCTTTCCTCAGAAAACAAACAATGCACGACATCACCCTTCGTGCTTTAACTCTCTTCCTCACCCAAACAACAATCACAAACAATAGGGCAAGGAAATAAAGGAAATTTGCAATAAGAATCCCGGCAAGGGAGCAACAAGTTAACAATTAAATCCTGGCAAGGGAACAACATCAATAACATCCACATCCCGGCAAGGGAGATAACAAATAAATCAACGATAGCCTGGCAAGGGTGACAACATAATGATATTTCCTCTTTCTCACTTTTACTTCACAATTTACTTCACAACTCGAGCCAATGCTCTAGAGGTTCAATTATCACTTATACCGTCACAACTCATTTCACAACTCGAGCCAATGCTCTAAAAGTTCAACTATCACTTATACTTTCACAATTCATTATGCAACTTGAGCCAACGCTCCTCAATGTTCATAGGTCACAATTCTTTCCACAAACCTTATACAACAATTATAAATCTTCACCAAGGCATGAATAATGCAACGAAATCATGAAAATCACAATATAAGACTCACGATCATGCTTGACACCAACGTATAAATACTCGTCACCATGCTTATACGTCGTACTCAACAATTACCACATAGAAAATAGGACTCAACTCCTAATCCCTCAAGCTAAGGTTAGACCAAACACTTACCTCAATGTCACGAACATAACACAAAGTTCAATTATAGCTTTACCCCTTGATTCCACCTCCAATTCGCTTGTATCTAGTCACAAATTACCTAATTACATCAATAAACGCTACATGAATCAACCCCGATGCATAAAAATGCGTTTTTCAAAGTTTTACCTAAAAAGTCAAAAAATTCCCCCGGGCCCACATGGTCAAAACCCTAGGTTCAAACCAAAACCCGATTACCCATTCACTCATGAGCCCGAATATATAATTGTTTTTTAAATCCGACCCCAAAACGAGGTCTAAATCATGAATAATCAAAAGGCCCTAACTCTACCCAAATCCCTAATTTTCTACCCTTATTCACATGCTTTAGGCCTAGAAATCTAGTGGGTGTTGATGGAAAATGAGTCTAAGATTACATACCTATGAATTTGTGGTGAAATCCTCTTTCAAAAATCGCCCAATTTGGAGTTAAGTGAAAAAGTTATGAAACTTTGAATAAATCCCGAAATGGCTACTGTTTTAAGTGCTGGGCGACAATGTTCAGCGCGTTCACGAGAACGTTGCCGCGATCCCGAAGGGCTGCTAGTAATGGACTTACGCGATTGCGAGTTCTTTCACGCGTTCGCGAAGGGTTGACCCCTCTGACCTTCACGTTCGCGGAAAAGCTTACGCGTTCGCTTAGAAGAACGACCAAAATCCCAGCCCCCTCCAATTAACGATACGCGTTCACGTCACACAGGTCACTTTCGGGATGAGAAAATCCCCCAAAGCTTCGTGTTCGCGACTGCGGCTCCGCGTTCGCGATAGACAAATCACCCCTGTCCCCATTTACCTTACGCGATCGCGAGAGTGACTACGTGATCGCGATGAACAACAGGACTGAGCACCTGTAGCAGAAATTCTGCAACTTTTTCTTAAGTTTAAACTTCCTGAATCACATCCGAAACACACCTGAGCCCTCAGGGCTCCTAACCAAACATACGTACTAACTCAACAATATCATACGAACTTATCCGTGCGATCAAATCGCCAAAATAAAAACGAATCAAACCTCAAAATCAAAGAGTTTTTCTCAAACTTCATCAAGTATCAAATTTAGCAATTTAGATCCGAATCACGTCAAATGATATCCGTTTTTAACCAAATTTTATAGGAATGTCTTAAATAATATATACGACATGTACCGGGCGCCGAAAATAAAATGCAGGCCCGATACCATCACATTCTAATCAGATTTCATTTCATGTTTCCTTAAGCAATTTCAGAAAATAATTTTCTTCAAAAATTCATTCTCGGGCTTGGGACCTCGGAATTCGATTTCGGGCATACGCTCAAGTCCCATATTTTCCTACGAACCCTTTGGAACCGTCAAATTACGGGTCAGAGTCCGTTTACCCAAAATGTTGACCGAAGTCAAATTTACTCATTTTTATAACAAATATTTTTATCATTTTTCACAGATGTTCATATTTAAGCTTTTCGGATACCCGCCAGGATTGCGCATGCAAATCGAGGCGACTCTAAATGAGGTTTTCAAGGCCTCGGAGACACAAAATTCAATTAAAAGCAAGTAAAGAGGTCATCACAATAATTAAATTTATTTTTTATTTAATTTAATATATAAAATATAGAGTAAGAATATATATTAAATATTTTAATCCGTAAAACATATAGCTACAAAAATAATAATATTGGGTATCTAGTATATTTTTTTATTGTTTACATGATGATTTGAATAATCAAAAACTACGCGATCCAATATAAATTAAAAATATATTTTATAAATTACTATATATCGAGAAGCCACCATGAAATAATAAAAATCACTTACATATGATAATATTTCTAAGGAATTTCATCTTAATTAAATTATGTAAAGCTTTCATAACAGTAGAAGACTTGTCTTGATCATCCTTTTATTTTTTCACTTTTTCTGTTTCTCATTTTTTCAAATTTTCATATTAAAATAATATATCAAACATAAAGAATGAGTTTAATTTTGAAAATAAAATTTACCAATTACATGAAATTTTTTTCAAGCGATGCAATGGGGAAAACACATTCCGATCAAAGTAGAACAACGATTTGAAATCCGGGGTTTCATATCTTCATGACAGCATTTACAATCATTACATACCTCTATCTGGTCCAAACTCTAGCCCGCGATGCTTTTTCCTCTCGAATCGGCTCTAGATGCTCCAAATATATTCAAAAATAGATTTATACCATCAAAATATGCTAAGGGAACAAAGCCCACTCGAGAATAATCAATTTACATCAAAAAACTCGAAATTGGCCAAACCCGACCCCCGAGCCTACGTCTCTGATTCCGATAAAAATCACAAAACTAGAATCCATAAACTGTCACGAGTTCATACATATCAAATACATCAAAATTTGACCACAAATGACCCATCAAATTCCTAGATTCAAGTCTCCGATTTCCAAGCCCTAACTTCTAATTTTAGGCTTTAGATTCCATAATTGCCATGTTTAATTAGGTAGAAATCACATTAGGATTGAGTATTAAGTCCATAAATCTTACCTCTAAGTGTTTCCCCTTGATTCGCTCTTCAATCTCCTTTAAAAAGCTCCAAAATCACTTAACAATTGTGAAACGTAGAACCAAAATCGCGGAGATGTTCTTTTAAACATTGTGCCCAGCTATTCACGTGTCATGACCCAAAATCCACCAAGGGTCGTGATGGCGCCCAACATCGTTGTCAGGCAAGCCAACGCGGAAGTATCAGTAAATTCTTATTTTATTTACCCAAAGCGGTTACAACATTTCTTAATTTGCAATTGAAAACAGGTGATGATAAGCAATATGTAATAATAATTATACAACCCAAAAGAACTGTCTACTAATGTGTGTGCCAAGACCTGGTATCACAAGTAGTGGGCAACTAGTAGAATGTACAAAAGAATAATACTATCCTGCTGTCCGAGATAGAATAGACAACAAAAGTAAAGGAAGACCCCATCAAGCTGTTGAACGGCACAGGAAGAGAGCAGCTCACCGTGGAAGTCTCGAAATCCGCACAGGAATGTGCACCAGACTGATAGCCAGATACACTTGTCTCAGATCCTATACAATTAAGTACAAAAGTGTAGTATGAGTACATAAACAATATGTACCCAGTAAGTATGCCGTCTAATTTCGAAGAAGTAGAGCCTAGAGGTTGATTTGATACTTACTATGGTCAATTAATATGAGAAAGAATCTGTTATAAGCATGGATAGCACAATTTATTAGCATTGTATGGCAAGGAATAACAATTCTTCTTCCAAATTATATCATGGGTATCCATTTACGTTTCAAGGCATATATAAAGTTCAGTCCACAGAGAAATACTAAGTAAAGCATGCACAAGCAACACCGAGGGACGTACGGCCCGATCCAACATAAAAGTAAATTGTGCACTGCCGAGGGTCGGACGGCTCGAACGCTAGATGCATCTATTACCCCACTCGTGAATCACACGTGCGATGCGGTCAAATATAAATAACTCATTAAGAGGCAAACAATAATGTATATCTGAGGAGTAGTTGTTCACAGGAATATTCAAATCCTCTTTTAAAAGACCAAGCAAGATATGGTTACTCTACTAGTCTTATTTACCTTAATCAACATGATTTATATGAATCCAAATTTATAATTAAGTTACATGAATACCATGTAGATCATGCTTTTGGGTCCTAAACTACCCGGACTTAATATAATAGTAGCTACACACGGACTCTCGTCACATAGTGCGTACGTAGCCCCCACATATAATAGCAATTAATTCAATTATTATACTTATGGGTACAATTCTCTCTTACAAGGTTAGAAAAGAGACTCACCTCGCTCCAAAGTGTACTTCCAATACCAAGAACGACTCCAAGCCCTTAATTCGGAGTTGAACGGTCCCAAACTAATTAAATGAGGTACGAACTAGTCAATATAGACTCATAAGATTGAATTCTAGCTTTTAAGCAATTTTCCAACCTTTAACACAAGTTTCCTAAAATCTGACCCCGGGCCCATGTGCCCGGATTCCGAAATTTTTCAAAGGAAGTTGTTCTCTATAACCTAAGGATCAATAATATATGATTTCTAATATCTAAGTTTTATTAAAACCCTAAGTGTAGCTCTAACCCCATGATTTTATCTTAACCCTAGTGTTTAATCTACCTAAAACACAAGTGTAAAACTAAGAATGGGTGGGGTAAGCTTACCTCAAGATGCCAAGTAGAATACCGCTTCCAAAAGTTCCCAAAATCGCCAATGGAGGAGTAAAAAGTGTCGAAAATGACTTAGAACCCGTATTAAATGAACCTCACTGCTTCAGAGATTCCTGCATCTGCGGTCAGGGGACCGCATCTGCGAGAAGGGACCACATCTACAAAAAGGGGCTAAAAGGGCTGGGACCGCTTCTACGGTCTTGAGGGCGCTTCTGTGGTTCGAGAGTTGCTTCTGCGGTTTGGTCTGGCCTTCCCTGGGCCGCATCTACGATAGATGGACCGCATCTGTAGTCTCGCATCTGCGGTCCAACAACCGCAGATGTGGTTGTGACAGAAACAATAGCTTCAGCACTTCTCAAAAAGTTTAACTTCACTCGAGCCTCGCCCGATTGACGCTCGGGGCTCCCGGGCCCCGCCCGAAAATACCGTCAAGTCTGAAATCACGAAACGGACCTACTCGATGCTTCGGAACGCCCGAAACAATGCTAAATCTAAGAATCACTCGTAAAACCAATTGAATCAAACATATGAACTTCAAGTTCTTAATTTTTCTCTAACGGGCCAAAACGCCCTTAAACTACTTGGATTGACACAAAATTTACAGGCGGGCGTTAAATGATATATCGGACCTGTACTGGGCTTCATCACCAACATACGAGCCCGATACCTATGGAATAATTCATTAATTAGTTTCTTTAAATATTTAAAACTTCAGATTAACAATTTCTAATAAAAATTCATTACTCGGGATAAGGACCTCGTAATTCAATTCCGAGCATACGCCCAGGTCCCATATTTACCTACGGACCCTCCGGGATTGTCAAATCACGAAGCTGGGTCCGTTTGCTCAAAATATTAACCAAAGTCAAACTTAGTCTTTTAAGAAAATCCTAAGGAATCAAATGGGCATAATTTACTCCAACTCTTCCAAATCCTGAACCCACCATCCCCTCAAGTCGTAAATTAGTTAAAGCAAGCACGAGAAGTTTTATTCAAGGGAACAGGGTTCTAAAAGGCAAAACGACCAGTCGGGTCGTTACACTCTCCACCTCTTAAACAAACGTTCGTCCTTGAACAGACATAGAAAAGTACCTGAGCTGCTGAATAAATATGGATATCTGCACTGCATGTCCTCCTCGGACTCCCAGGTCGCTTTCTCGACTGCTTGGCCCCTCCACTGGACTCTTACCACAAAAATCCTATTGGACCTCAACTGGCGATCCTGTCTATCAGTAATGACAATTGGCTCCTCCTCATAACCCAAACTCTCGTCCAGCTGAATAGTACTGAATTCTAACACATGGGACAGGTCGGCGTGATACTTCCGAAGCATCGATACATAAAATATCGGATGAACTCCCGATAAGCTGGGGGGTAATGCAAGCTTGTAAGCAACCTCCCCAAATCGCCTCAACACCTCAAATGGGCCAATAAACCTTGGGCTCATCTTGCCTTTCTTCCCGAATCTTATAATGCCCTTCATTGGCGAGACTTTCAAGAGGACCTTCTCGCCAACCATGAATGAAACATCACGCGCCTTCTGATCTGCATAGCTCTTCTGTCTGGACTGAACTGTACGAAGCCTTTCCTGAATCACTAATACCTTGTCCAAGGCATCCTGTACCAAATCTGTACTGTATAACTTAGCCTCACCAGGCTCAAACCACCCGATAGGAGAACGACAATGTCGATCATATAATGCCTCATATAGAGCCATCTTTATGATGGATTGATAGCTGTTGTTGTACGCAAACTCTGCCAAGGGCAAGAACTGATCCCACTGTCCTCCAAAGTTAATCACACATGATCTAAGCATGTCCTCCAAAATTAGAACTATCCGCTCCGACTGCTCGTCGGTCTATGGATGAAATGTCGTGCTAAGCTCCATGCGGGTCCCCAGCTCACCCTGAACAGCTCTCCAGAAATGTGAAGTGAACTGAGGGCCTCTATCTGATATGATGGAAATAGGCACACCGTGCAACCGGACTATATCCCGAATGTAAATCTGAGCTTGTCTCTCCGAAGTATAAGTAGTCACCACCGGTATGAAGTGTGCCGACTTGGTCAATCTATCGACAATGACTCACACTGAATCAAACTTCCGCAAAGTCCGCAGCAACCCAACTACGAAATCCATGGTAATGCGCTCCCACTTCCACTCTGCTATAGGCATCTGCTGAAGTAGGCCACCCGGCCTCTGGTGTTCATACTTGACCTGCTGGCAATTCAGACACATAGCCACATACTCCACTATGTCATTGTTCATCCTCCGCCACCAATAATGCTATCTCAAGTCACAATACATCTTCGTAGCTCCCGGATGGATGGAATACCGCGAACTGTGTGCCTCTTCTAGAATCCTCTCCCTTATACCATCGACATTAGGAAAACATAGACGACCTTGGAGTCGCAAAACACCATCCTCGCTAATAGAAACCTCTTTGGCACCTCCCTGAAGCACTGTCTTTCTGAGAACCGCAAAATAATGAAGACTGAGAAACCACACATGCAAGAGCTCGATTGGGCTATGAAATATTCAACCTCACAAGTCTGTTAGCCAAGGACAGAATGTCCCAGGCTAGTGTCCTCTCCTCCGCTGGAATGAATGCCAAGCTTCCCATACTCTCTGCCTTCCTACTTAAGGCATTCGTGACCACATTAGCCTTGCCCGGATGGAAAAGAATTGTGATATAATAATCCCTTAGTAACTCAAGCCACCTGCACTGCCTCAAATTAAGATCCCTCTGTTTGAACAAATATTGTAAGCTGCGATGATCTGTATAAACCTCACATAACACCCCATACAGATAATGCCTCCATATCTTAAGAGCATGAACAATCACGGCCAAATCTAGATCGTGCATGTGATAATTCTTCTCATGAACCTTAAGTTGGCGCGAGACATATGCAATAACTCGCCCCTCCTACATCAATACACACCCCAATCCAATGCGCGAAACATTGCAATATACCATATACATCCCTAAATCGGAAGGCTACACAAGGGCTGGTGTTATAGTCAAGCCTATCTTGAGCTTCTGAAAGTTCGCCTCACAATCATCGGACCATTGGAAAGGAGCACCCTTCTGGGTCAATCTAGTTAGAGGTGATGCAATAACTGAAAAGCCCTGCACGAATCGTTTGTAGTAACCTGCTAACCCCAGGAATCTCCTAATCTCAGTCACCAAAGTAGGACGTGGCCAACTCTGAACTGCCTCAATATTCTTGGGGTCCACCTTAATACCCTCTCCTAACATAATATGCCCCAAGAATGCCATTGACACTAGCCAGAACTCACACTTGGAGAACTTAGCATATAGCTTCTACTTTCGCAAGGTCTGAAGCACTACCATCAAATGTTGCTCGTGCTCCCTAGGCTACGGGAGTATATCAAGATGTCGTCAATGAAGACAACGACAAATGAATCAATGTAAGGCCTGAATACCCTGTTCATCAAGTCTATGAATGTTGTTGGGGCATTAGTCAAGCCAAAGGACATCACTAGGAACTCATAGTGGCCATATCTAGTCCAGAATGCAGTCTTCAGAACATCCGAGTCCCGAATATTCAGCTGATGATAACCGGACCTCAAGTCAATCTTGGAGAACACCCTAGCACCCTGCAACTGGTCGAACAAATTGCTGATACAAGGCAATGGATACTTGTTCTTGATGGTGACTTTGTTCAACTAGCAGTAATCCATGCACATCTGCATAGTTCCATCCTTCTTCTTCACAAATAGCATTGGTGCACCCTAAGGTGACACACTTGGTCTAACAAACCCCTTTGCTAACAACTCCTCAAGCTACTCCTTCAACTCTTTCGGAGCCATACGGTACGGTGGGATAGATACAAGCTGGGTGCCTGGAGCCAAATCAATGCAGAAATCAATATCACGATCTGGTGGCATGACAGGTAGATCAAAAGGAAACACATCGGCAAACTCTCGAACTACTGGATTTGAATCAATCTTCGGAGACTCTGCAGTGGTGTCTCAAACATAATCCAAATAATCCAAACACCCCTTCTCGACCATTTGCCGAGCCTTCAGGAAAGAAATAACCCGACTAGATGTATGAACTGTGGAACCCTTCCGGTCCAACCTCGGCAACCCTGGCATCGCTAAAGTAACAATTTTGGCATAGCAATCCAGGACGGCGTGATACAGAGAGAACCAATCCATGCCTAGGATGATCTCAAAATCGATTATATCAAGTAACATGAGATCTGCTCTAGTTTCAAAAACACAAAGTGTAACCACACAAGACCGGTAGATCCGATCCACAACAGAGATGATACATATGAATAAGTAGACCTGTATCAAATAATACTGAAGCATCTCTAATGCCGACAAAAATAATACCTGTGATGACGGCATCTAAGGCCAATGCATCTGGCCTAGCCGGAAGGGCATAGAATTTGGCTGGAGTGCCGGCTGGCTGGCCTCCACCAGACTGAGCAGTGGCTGGCTGACCTCTCCCTTCCTGGCCTCTACCTTTAGGATGGCCCTTACCCATCTACCCTCCACCCCTAGGTGTCGGGGAAGCCAGTGCTAAAATCATATGCTGCTGACTCTACTGCACTACCTTGCCCCAAAGTCTGGGGTAGGTCCTCTTCATGTGACCCGGATCTCCACACTCGTAACACGCTCTCGGTACCATTTCCTGCTACCTTGAAGTCTTAGCCTGCTGACCCGAATACCCACTGGAGGAACCCTGGATGGCTGGTAGGAGATATGAACTCTCTGGCACGACACTGAAGTGAGCACTGGAAGAATAATGATGACCAGAATACCCACCAGAGGAACCCTGAATAACTGGTGGTCGATATGAACTCTCTGGCATCGCACTGAAATAAGGCCTCACTAGAGCACCTCGGGGAGGGGTGGTAGTGCTGAATATGGGGGTTTGCTGGGCTGACCCCTCCCAAAGTGACCTCTACTCCTAACTGGGGTGCCTCAGAACTCTCCCGAAAACCAGGCCCTCTTGTCCTGCTGAATCTGCTCTCTACCCCTCTTGCAATACCCCTCATTCATGCGAGCAATCTCTACCACTAGTTGATACTCAGTACCCATCTCCACCTCTCGAGCCATGCCATCTCGAATATTGGGGTGCAACCCCCCAATAAATCTCTGCACTCTCTCTGCATCTATAGGAATTATCGTGAGTGCATGGCGAGACAACTCAGAAAACCTCGCCTCATAATCGGTCACAGACATCTGACCCTGCTTCAGATGCTCAAACTGATACCGTAACTCTTCCCTATCAGAGGGTGGAATGTACCTATCCAAGAACAACTATGCGAACTGACCCTAAGTGATGGGAGGAGAACTTATTGGCATGCCTAGAACATAGGACTGCCACCATCTACGGGCCCTGCCCTCAAGCAAAAAAGTAGTGAAGTCAATTTCGTGCGACTCCAATATCCTCATATTGTGCAGTCTATCCCTGCACCTATCTATGAAGTCCTGGGCATCCTCATGACGCTCGCCCCCGAAGACCGGAGGGTGAAGCCTAGTCCATCTATCCAATAACTTCTGTGGATCACCATCCGCAGCTGGTCTGGGCTGGGGTGCCACTGCAGCAACTAGCGGAGCCCTATCTGCGGGTAGTGCAGCCAGAGTCTGATACACTGCAACTGCATGTCCGGGAGCCTAAGCAATAGGGGTCTGTGCTCCCCCTCCTGCCTGTGATGTAGCTGGATCTGCTAGAAATAAACCAGCATGAGTCATAGAATCCAAGAACCGCAGTATATGACCCATGACCTCCCGGAATCCCGGTGCTGTCATAATGTCCGCTAGGGTGGGATCTGTTGCGGGAACCTCACCCTGCTTCTCGATGATAGGATCTCCCGCGGGATCTGCTGGTGGTACTACTAGGATCACTATAGGATGCCCTGGTCCCCTACCTCGGGCCGGTGCCCTCCCCCGGCCTCTGCCTCGGCCTCTAGCAACGAGGGAAACAGCTCTGCCCGGGTCTGAAACATCAGTCGTGCGTGTCCTTACCATCTGTGAGAGAATAGAAGAGGGAAATTTAACACAACCACCACTGCACTATAGGAAATGAATAAAGAGCAGTTTTTCTAACACCCTATAGCCTCTCGAAGATAAATACAGACGTCTCTGTACTGATCCGCAAGACTCTATTAGGTTTGCCCATGTTGTGAGACCTATGTGAACCTAGTGCTCTGATACCATGTTGTCACGACCCAAAATCTACCAAGGGTCGTGATGGCGCCCAACACCGTTGTCAGGCAAGCCAATGCAGAAGTATTAGTAAATTCATATTTTACTTACCCGAAACGGTTACAGCATTTCTTAATGTGCAATTCAAAATAGGTGATGATAAGCAATATGTAATAACAATTATACAACCCAAAAGAACTATCTACTAATGTGTGTGCCAAGACCTGGTATCACGAGTAGTGGGCAACTAGTAGAATGTACAAAAGAATAATTCTATCCTACTGTCCGGGATAGAATATATATCAAGAGTAAAGAAAGACCTTATCAAGCTGCTGAACGGCACAGAAAGGGAGCAGCTCACCTTGGAAGTCTCGAAATTCGCTCAGGGATGCGCGCCAGACTGATAACAAGATACACTTATCTCAGATCCTGTACAATTAAGTACATAAGTGTAGTATGAGTACATAAACAATATGTACCCAGTAAGTATCCCGTCTAATTTCGAAGAAGTAGAGCTGATAGGTTAACTTGATACTTACTATGGTCAATTAATATGAGAAAGAATCTGTTATAAGCATGGATAGCACAATTTATTAGCATTGTATGGCGAGGAATAACAATTCTTCTTCCAAATTATATCATGGGTATCCATTTACGTTTCAAGGCATATATAAAGTTCAGTCCATAGAGAAATACTAAGTAAAGCATGCGCAAGCAACACTGAGGACGTACGGCCCGATCTAACATAAAAGTAAATTGTGCACTACCGAGGGTCGAACGGCTCGAACCCTAGATGCATCTATTACCCGGCTCGTGAATCACACGTGCAATGCGGTCAAATATAAATAACTCATAACAAGCAGACAATAATATATATCTGAGGAGTAGTTGTTCACAGGAATATTCAAATCCTCTTTTAAAAGACCAAGCAAGATAAGGTTCCTCTACTAGTCTTATTTACCTTAATCAATATGATTTAGATGAATCCAAATTTATCATCAAGTTACAAGAATACCACGCAGAGCATGCTTTTGGGTCCAACACTACCCGGACTTAACATAATAGTAGCTACACATAGACTCTCGTCACCTAGTTCATACGTAGCCCCCACATATAATAGCAATTAATTCAATTATTACACCTATGGGGACAATTCCCTCTTACAAGGTTAGTAAGGAGACTCACCTCGCTCCAAAGTGCACTTCCAATACCAAGAACGAGTCCAAGCCCTCAATTCGGAGTCGATCGATCTTTAACTAGTTAAATGAGGTAGGAACTAGTCAATATAGACTCACAATATTGAATTCTAGCTATTTAAGCAATTTCCCAACCTTTAACACAAGTTTCCTAAAATTTGAGCCTAGGCTTACGTGCCGGGATTCCGATTTACTTTAAACCTAGTGTTTAATCCTAGGTCTCGCTCTAACCCCATATTTTACTTTAACCCTAGTGTTTAATCTACCTAAAACACAAGTGTTAAACTAAGAATAGGTGGCGTAAGCTTACCACAAGATGCCAAGTAGAAGCCCTCTTGCAAAAGCTCCCAAAATCGCCAATGGAGGAGTGAAAAGTGTCGAAAATGACTTAGAACATGCATTAAATAAATCTCCCTGCTTCAGCGATTCCCGCATCTGCGGTCAGGGGACCACATCTGCAGTCCCGCACATACGAAAAGGTGCTAAAAGGGCTAGGACTGCTTCTGCGGTCTTGAGGCCGCTTTTGCGGTTCGAGAGCTGCTTCTACGGTTTGGCCTGGCCTTCCTAGGGCCTCATCTGCGGTCTCGCACCTACGGTCTACTAACCGCAGGTGCGGTTATGACGGAAGCAGCAGCTTCAACACTTCTCAAAAATTTCAACTTAACTCGAGCCTCGCCCGATTGATGCTCGGGGCTCCCGGGCCCTGCCCAAACATATCGTCAAGACTGAAATCAAGAAACAGACCTACTCGAACCGTCGGAACGCCCGAAACAACGCTAAATCTAAGAATCACCCCCTAAAACCAATTGAATCAACTTATGAACTTCAAGTTCTTAATTTTTCTCTAATGGGACAAAACTCCCTTAAACTACTCGGATTGACACCAAATTTTACAGGCGAGCCTTAAATGATATATTGGACCTGTACCGAGCTTTAGAACCAACATACGATCCTGATACCCATGAAATCAATCATTAATTAGTTTCTTTAAATATTTAAAACTTCAGATTAACAATTTCTAATAAAAATTCATTACTCGGGTTAGGGACCTCGAAATTTGATTCCGAGCATACGCCCAGGTCCCATATTTTACTACGGACCCTCTGGGACCGTCAAATCACGAATCAGGGCCCGTTTGCTCAAAATATTGACCAAAGTCAAACTTAGCCATTTAAGAAAATCCTAAGGAATCAAATGGGCATATTTCACTCCAAACTCTTCCAAATCCTGAACCGGCCATCCCCGCAAGTCATAAATTAGTCAATGCAAGCACGGGAAGTTTAATTCAAGGGAACGAGGTTCTAAAATGCAAAATGACAAGTCGGGTCGTTATATCACGATATTTCTTTGCGAACGCGGTCAACGCCTCGCGTTCGCTAAGAACAAACTTATGTTGACCACCTTTTCCTTTATCGCGAATGTGACCCATGCACGCGAACGCGAAGCCTTAGCTTCTCAACTCATCGCGAACGCAGCAACACCCTCGCGAACGGGATGACTGCTAACCTCAGCACTTTGCGTACGCGGGACCACCTTCCCGAACGCGAAGGCAAACTCTACTGCCTCTCATCCCAACCCTTCGCGAATGCGGGACATCCATTGCGAACGTGAAGTCCAAAAGCCTGCCACACCAACAACAGTTTTTTTGCAACTTTTTCCAACATGAAATGATCTGTTCAGCCACCCGAAACTCACCCGAGGCCCTCGGGACCTCAAACAAATATGCCAACATATCCCATAACATCATTACAACTTGTTCCAATATTCGGAACACTTAAAACAACATCAAAATACCAATTTGATATCGGATTCAAGCCTAAGAATTCCAAAAACTTCCAAATTCCGCTTTCGATGAAAAAGTCTATCAAACCTCATCCGAATGACCTAAAATTTTGCACACGCGTTAAAAATGACGCAAAGGACCTACTCCAACTTCCGGAATTCCATTCCAACCCCTATATCAAAATCTTACCTATCAACTGGAAAATGCTAAAATTCCAATTTCGTCAATTCAAGCCTAAATCTACTCCGGACCTCCAAAACACATTCCGATCACGCTCCTACATCCCAAATCACCTATCGAATTTATCCAAACCATTAGAACTCACATCCGAGCCCTTTTTGTATAAGCCAATATCCGGTTGACATTTCCATCTTAAGCTTACTTAAAAGAGTGTAAGTGTCTCAAACCTTACCAAAACCTCTCCGAACCCGAACCAACAAACTAGGTAGCACATAATACAACTGAACAAGACAATAAGAATCATAAATGGGAGAAATAGAGCGGTAACTCATGAAACAATCGGCCGAGTCGTTACATCTAATTAAATTTAGGTCAATAATATAGTTGCCTCATATATGACTTATTGATTGCTCTTCTGGGTGAATCATACGCAGAACGCATTTGAGATGGCAACATACATTTGGTCACTGGTAGGAACTTGGGAACTTAGTTTTCTGATTGTGGTAGAGTTACTGATTAAAAATTAAAACAATTTTGTATTATTGTCAATAGGAAGAAGTAGAGTTGCTTATAAGGAAACGTTGTTCCTAGTTGGGATACTGCTGACAGTTATTAGGAATATTTTACCTTTTGTAGCCACTAGATGTAAGTTCCGAGTACTAATTGTTATTCACAGACCCTCCTTTGGCTGCATATCGTTGTGTGATCAGAGCGAGTAACATCTTCTACCTTGTGTTTATCTTGTTTTACACTCTTTATAGTTTTGATTTTTGGAAGCCTCTACATAACTTCTACAAGTCTAAAGAACATTTATTTAACTTTTCAACTCTTAAAGCAAACTACAAAGTTATATTGAGCTTTGGGTCAGACAATATGACAAAGAGCAAAGCAGAGACTTTCATATGTGGTTTGTGTCTGTTTTACATTTTCACCTAATACTTAGAAAAGGCAAAAGTGGCAATTTTGTTTTGCAGTGATACAAAATTCTCTCCATAGGAGCTAACCCTGATTTCCTTTTCTAGTGCAGTGGGAAATTAAAGGATCATCATGTTTCACAGAAAATCAAACCTTTCACGTGATCCGCTTGTCACTTGGATACCTATCTTTGTCTCACTTACTTGTTAACTTGTTGTTGAATACACTCATTGTGGCATGGCCCGTGTTAACCTGTCGATGCAGGGTTATTTCTCAATTCTTGTGTAGCTTTGTCACATTTTCACTCTATGTTATTGTTGCCTAAGTAACTAAAAACACTATGTAATCTCTTTCTTTTGTCCTTGGCTATATATCCTTCTGCACTATTCCTTGAATCACCGATGATCGAGCAGATGGGTTCCGATACAAGAAGACAATTATTTCAGAGAATATTAGGAAGTCGCTACATGGATGGCGATGCAAGGTGAAAACCAGACTCGAAGGTTCAGTTGTTAATCCAGAAAGATTATTAGCGATCACATCATTGGACTCTGTGGAGTATGAGACAGATCAAATTCATAGCATTACTACCAACAACACAGCGGGATGCTCCCTATTATTCGAAAATACCAGGGTCTCAGGCCAACAAATCGCTTTTGAGTAAAATTGCACGAATGAAATCTCAGAATGTGATGATGAGTTACATGTTCCATTTTCTCCTAGAAATTGACGAGAGGTTTGGTGTAAAATATGATGATGGATCAAACAATGACAATATAATTTCGTGCCTTCTACTACTAAAACCACAACCTTAGACTTAGTCTTCTTGTTTATTTTGCTTTCTATCTATCTTGTTTATCTTGCTTTCTATATATATATATATATACATATAATCAATCTTTGTTACGGAATGCAATGACCTTAAAGTGATTTCTATATGGCAATTGGAAAATGACATCCTATTGGTACTTTATCATGATGAACAAAATAATTGTTTTACATCAATGAGTAATTTTTTAGAAGAATCACTTAGTATTTGCAACAAAGTATATTAGTTTATAATAATTACGTGGTAAATAATGTGAAACTAAAACTAAAAACTACTAAATATATAGGAAAATAACGTTTCTCTTAATTTTCTCTTCTCAATCAATCTAGACTATTATAAAAGCACGAAACTATAATGCATAATTGGTCGACCTTTTTATCATATAAAATAAATTTTACATTGGATAAACTTAATATTTTTAATATTTAGCTATTGTCATAGATCTTGCGACTTGTATTATGTCGGGTTTTGGGATATTGTATACACTTTGAGCTGTAGAGAATTTTCCGTTTATATATGTTGTTGAGTTTTGATATTTTTAAATTACTGTTTCATTTACTTCCGCATATTTGTTAAGCTTACTTAGTCTTATAGATTAGGTGCAATCAGAGGGAAATTGAGATCGTCACAATGCAACATATAATGTTTTATTATTATGAGATGGAGAAATTTAATGGATAAAAATTTAGTGTATGAAAATAAATCTTCCTTGTATTGTAAGGTTTATGAAATACGACAAAAATCATATTTTATTCTATTTATCTCTTTGATTATCACACTATTAAGTTAAGTCTACTTATGATAACATGTGATTTTTATAATAAGCATTTTAAATACAATAACATCGAAAATAAAGTAATAATAAATTGTAATTAACTGGTTAACTTATATACCAACAGTACAATAAATTATTATATTGTTAGTACGAACAAGCTTGACAACTACATACGCTCATTTGAGCTTCACATTGACCTTTAACAGAAGCAGCACGGTCATGATATTTGTTACACTGAACCTGACAATCGTCGTCACTTGTACAGGATCCCCAATCTTCATGAACAAAAAGCCAACATTGCCCAACTGTCAACTCTGCATGAGTTAAAATATTTAAATTAAGAGTTGATGATTCATTAACAAAAACTATTAAAATCAAACAAAATGAAGATTCTTTTGTTTACTTCATATTTTTCAATTTATTCACAAATATAATTCGCTTAATGAATTCAAGAAGTTACATGAAAACCACTAACTCCTCTAAATACTTTGTTTTTAAAAAATAGTTTTAAACAATCCATTGGATAATGAATTTTAGCGAATGATCATAATCATTAAAAATGTTTGACATTATAAGTTTAATTAAAGAACATGCTGAGAAGTATCGTCATTAATTTGGTAGAAATTAAAAATGTTTACAGGCATAATTAATTATTTTTATTGATTAGAAAAATAAATAAGTTTGATATTATAAATTTAGTACTAACTTTTGCTAATTCAATTAAAAGAAAATACCCACCTAGTGATGCAAAGGCGAAGACCATAAAAGTCATAAGGACAAAGATTTGTGATGATGTCATTTTTGCTTCACTCAAATGCATTAAAGTCACTATATGAATAAGGGGGATTAAAGAAGTAGTATGTTTCTGAATATTTTTATAGCAACTGTTTCATGCGTTTTTCCCATGAACCCGTTACTTGCAAAATTAAATTCTAAGCATTAAATTCTTCTAATTAATCTTCAGTTTCTTTTTTATTTGATGTCACTCGAACAATAAAGAACTATGATGATAATAAAGGAATTTTCACAAAACACTATACTTTAGAGTTTCATTACCATACGTAACTATAGTTTGCCTAATTAATATTTAGCGCAACAAATATAACCTGTATTCTGCAATGCGTACAACCAAGGCAAAATACAGAAATACAAAAAAATTAAGAAACAAAATGCTCACGATGAGAGTCAACCTCAACACCTCCCTCTTACTAAACGGGTGTTCTATCCAACTGATTTACGAGAGCTTATGTTGTTAGCGTTCAGTTCAAAATAATTGATCTCTTGTTTCAGTACTACAAGTAATTTTGCTATAACATTCAAATATCGCTATGCATAGGAATTTTTTAAAAGTATAGCTATTAATGATAAATACAATATATAAGTTAGCTAAACCATATAATTTTTTCATATAAAGAATGTGAAACCAATACTATTTTTCCTCCAAGAGTTCCGGTGTTGTGCCTTTGCAATATTTCCTTTCATTCAAAAGAGTTATTTTATTCCATTTGGAAAGAAAACAATGTTAAAAATATTTAACAACAACTTTTTTTAATGGTATGAAGTATTGTGCTGTTTGATAGTTTCGCAAGCAAAAAGTTTACCTTTTTATCAAAATTTTGAATATATATATATAATTAAATTTATTTTTAATTTAGTTTAATATATAAAATATAGAGTAAGAATAATTATTAAATATTTTAATCCGTAAAACATATAGCTACCAAAATAATAATATTGGGTATCTAGTATATTTACCAAATCAATAATATTGGGTATATAGTATATTTATTTATTGTTTACATGATGATTTGAATAATTAAAATTTATCATCCAGTATAAATTAAAAATATATTTTATAAATTTCTATATATCGAGAAGCCACCATGAAATAATAAAAACCACTTACATATGATAATATATCTAAGGAATTTTATCTTAATTATATTACGTAACGCCTTCATAATAGTAGAAGACTTGTCTTGATCATCCTTTTCTTTTTTCACTTTTTCTGTTTCTGATTTTTTCAAATTTTGATATTAAAACGATATATCAAACATAAAGAATGAGTTTAATTTTGAAAATAAAATTTACAAATGACATGCAAATTTTTTCAAGCAATGCAACGGGGAAAACACATTCCGATCAAAGTATCACAACGATGTAAAATTCGGGGTTTCATACTCTCAGGACAGCATTTACAATCATTACTTACCTCTATCTGGTCCAAACTCTAGCCCGCGATTCTTTTGCCTCTCGAATCGGCCTCCGAATACTCCAAATCTAATCAAAAATAGTTTTATACCATCAAAATATACTAAGGGAACAAAGCTCACTCGAGAATAACGAATTTACATCAAAAATCTCGAAATTGGCCAAACCCGACCCCCGACCCCACGCCTCCGATTCCGATAAAAATCACAAAACTATAATCCTTACACTCTCACGAGTTCATACATATCAAATACATCAAAATCCGACCACAAATGACCCATCAAATTCCTAGATTTAGGTCTCCAATTTTCAAGCCCTATCTTCTAATTTTAGGCTTTAGATTCCACAATTCCCATGTTTAATTAGGTAGAAATCACATTAGGATCGAGTATTAAGTCCATAAATCTTACCTCCAAGTGTTTCCCCTTGATTCGCTCTTCAATCTCTTTCAAAAAGCTCCAAAATCTCTCAACAATGGTGAAACATAGTCCCAAAATTGCGGATATGGTATTTTAATCATTCGGCCCAGCTATACACGTATCACGACCCAAAATCCACCAAGGGTCGTGATGGCGCCCAACACTATTGTCAGGCAAGCCAACGCGGAAGTATTAGTAAATTCTTATTTTACTTACCCGAAGCGGTTACAACATTTTGCAATTGAAAGCAGGTGATGATAAGCAATATGTAATAATAATTATACAACCCAAAAGAACTGTCTACTAATGTGTGTGCCAAGACCTGGTGTCACAAGTAGTGGGCAACTAGTAGAATGTACAAAAGACTAATACTATCCTACTGTCCGAGATAGAATAGACAACAAAAGTAATGAAAGACCCCATCAAGCTACTGAACGACACAGGAAGGGAGCAGCTCACCGTGGAACTCTCGAAATCCGCTCAGGGATGCGCACTAGACTGATAGCCAGATATACCTGTCTCAAATCCTGTACAATTAAGTATAGAAGTGTAGTATGAGTACATAAATAATATGTACCCAGTAAGTATCCCGTCTAATCTTGAAGAAGTAGAGATGAGAGGTCGACTTGATACTTACTAGGGTCAATTAATATGAGAAAGAATCTGTAATAAGCATGAATAATACAATTTATTAGCATTGTATGGCAAGGAATAACAATTATTTTTCCAAATAATATCATGGTTATCCATTTACGTTTCAAGGCATATATGAAGTTCAGTCCATAGATAAATACTAAGTAAAGCATGTGCAAGCAACACCGAGGGACGTACGGCCCGACCCAACATAAAAGTAAATTGTGCACTATCGAGGATCAAATGGATCAAACCATAGATGCATCTATTACCCCGCTCGCCAATCACACGTGCGACGCGGTCAAATATAAATAACTCATCAACAAGCAGATAATAATGTATATCTTAGGAGTAGTTGTTCGCAGGAATATTCAAATCCTCTTTTAAAAGACCAAGTAAGGTAAGGTTCCTCTACTAGTCTTATTTACCTTAATCAACATGATTTATATGAATCCAAATTTATCATCAAGTTACAAGAATACCACGTAGATCATGCTTTTGGGTCCTAGACTACCCAGACTTAATATAATAGTAGCTATGCACGGACTCTCGTTACCTAGTGCGTACGTAGCCCCCGCATATAATAGCAATTAATTCAATTATTACACCTATGGGGACAATTCCCTCTTACAAGGTTAGAAAGGAGACACACCTCGCTCCAAAGTGTACTTCCAATACCAAGAACGAGTCCAAGCTCTTAATTCAGATTCGAACAATCCCAAACTAGTTAAATGAGGTAGGAATTAGTCAATATAGACTCACAAGATTGAATTCTAGCTATTTAAGCAATTTCCCAACCTTTATCACAAGGTTCCTAAAATCTGACACCGGGCCCACGTACCCGGATTCCGAAATTTTTCGAAGGAAGTTATTCTCTATAACCTAAAGATCAATAATATATGATTTCTAATTCAGTCCATAACAAATTTCGTGGTAAAATCTAAGTTTTATTAAAACCCTAGGTCTAGCTCTAACCCCATGATTTTATCTTAACCCTAGTATTTAATCTACCTAAAACACAAGTGTCAAACACAAACCCTCTTCCAAAAGCTCCCAAAATCGCCAATGGAGGAGTAAAAAGTGTCGAAAATGACTTAGAACCCGTATTAAATGAACCTCACTGCTTCAGCAATTCCTACATCTGCGGTCAGAGGACCGCATCTGCGGTCCCGCATCTGTAAGAAGGGACCACATCTACAAAAAGGGGCTAAAAGGGCTGGGACCACTTTGCGGTCTTGAGGTCGCTTTTGCGGTTCAAGAGCCGCTTCTGCAGTTTGTCCTGACCTTCCTTGGGCCGCATCTGCGATAGATAGACCGCATCTGCGGTCCACCAACCGCAGGTGCGGTTATGACAGAAGCAACAACTTCAACACTTCTCAAAAATTTCTACTTCACTCGAGCCTCGCCCGATTGACGCTCGGGGCTCCCGGGCACCGCCCGAAAATAACGTCAAGTCTGAAATCACGAAACAAACCTACTCGAACCTTCGGAATGCCTGAAACAACGCTAAATCTAAGAATCACCCCTAAAACCAATTGAATCAAACTTATGAACTTCAAGTTCTTAATTTTCCTCTAACGGGCCAAAACGCCCTTAAACTACTCGGATTGACACCAAATTTTATGGGCGATCCTTAAATGATATATCAGACCTATAGCGGGCTTCAGAACCAACATACGAGCCGGATACCCCTGGAATCAATCATTAATTAGTTTCTTTAAATATTTAAAACTTCAGATTAACAATTTCTAATAAAAATTTATTACTCGGGCTAGAGACCTCAGAATTCGATTCCGAACATATGCCTAGGTCCCATATTTTCCTACAACCCTCCGGGACCGTCAAATCATGAATCAGGATCCGTTTGCTCAAAATATTGACCAAAGTCAAACTTAGCCTTTTAAGAAAATCCTAAGGAATCAAATGGGCATATTTCACTCCAAACTCTTCCAAATCCTGAACCCACCATCTCCGCAAGTCCTAAATTAGTTAAAGCAAGCACGAAAAGTTTTATTCAAGGGAACGAGGTTCTAAAAGGCAAAACGACCTATCGGGTCGTTACACTCTCCACCTCTTAAACAAACGTATGTCCTCGAACGAACATAAAAAAGTACCTGAGCTGCTGAATAAATGTGGATATCTGCTCCGCATGTCCTCCTCGAACTCCCAGGTCGCCTCCTCGACTGGTTGGCCCCTCCACTGGACTCTCACCGCAGAAATCCTCTTGGACCTCAACTGCGATCCTGTCTATCAGTAATTGCAACTAGCTCCGCCTGATAACCCAAACTCTCATCCGACTGAATAGTACTGAAGTCTAACACATGGGACAGGTCGGCATGATACTTTCGAAGCATCGATACATGAAAAGTCAGATGAACTCCCGATAAGCTGGGGGGTAATGCAAGCTCGTGAGCAACCTCCCCAACTCGCCTCAACACCTCAAATGGGCCAATAAATCTTGGGCTCAGCTTGCCTTTCTTCCCAAATCTCATAATGCCCTTCATTGGCGAGACTTTCAAGAGGACCTTCTCGCCAACCATGAATGATACATCACGCGCCTTCTGATCCGCGTAGCTCTTCCATCTGAACTGAGCTATGCGAAACCTTTCCTGAATCAACTTTACCTTGTCTAAGGCATCCCATACGAAATCTGTACCGTATAAATTAGCCTCACCAGGATCAAACCACCCGATAGGAGAACGACAACATTGACCATATAAAGCCTCGTATGGAGCTATCTCTATGATGGACTGATAGATGTTTTTGTATGCAAACTCCGCCAAGGGCAAGAACTGATCCCACTGCCCTCCAAAGTCAATCACATATGCTCTGAGTATGTCCTCAAAAATCTGAAATATCCGCTCCAACTGCCCGTCGGTCCTTGGATGAAATGTCGTGCTAAGCTCCATGCGGGTCCCCAGCTCACGCTGAACAGCTCTCCAAAAATGCGAAGTGAACTGAGGGTCTTTATCTGATATGATAGAAACAGGCACACCGTGCAACCGGACTATCTCTCAAATGTAAATCTGAGCTAGTCTCTCCAAAGTATAAGTAGTCACCACCGGTATAAGTATGCCGACTTGGTCAATCTGTCGACAATGACTCACACTGAATCAAACTTCCGCAAAGTTTGCAGTAACCCAACTACGAAATCCATGGTAATGCTCTCCCACTCCACTTTGGTATAGGCATCTGCTGAAGTAGGACACCCGGCCTCTGGTATTCATACTTGACCTGCTAGCAATTCAGACACCTAGCCACATACTCCACTATGTCCTTCTTCATCCTCCGCCACCCATAATATTGTCTCAAGTCACGATACATCTTTGTAGCTCCCGAATGGATGGTATACCGCAAACTGTGTGCCTCTTCTAGAATCCTCTCCCTCAAACCATCGACATTAGGAACACATAGACGACCCTGGAGTCGCAAAACACCATCCTCACTAATAGAAACCTCCTTGGCACCTTCCTAAAGCACCGTCTTTCTGAGAACCACCAAATGTGGATCATCGAACTGCCGGGCCTTGATCTGCCCCAATAATGAATACTGAGCAACCATACACGTAAGAACTCGGCTTTGCTCTGAAATATCCAATCTCACAAGTCTGTTAACCAAGGAATGAATGTCCTAGGCTAGTGTCCTCTCTTCCGCTGGAATGAATGCCAAGCTACCCATACTCTCTTCCTTCCAGCTTAAGGCATTCGCGACCACATTAGCCTTGCCTGGATGATAAAGAATGGTGATGTCATAATCCTTCAGTAACTCAAGCCACCTACCCTGCCTCAAATTAAGATCCCTATGTTTGAACAAATGTTGTAAGATGCAATGATCTGTATAAATCTCACATGACACCCCATATAGATAATGCCTCTATATCTTATGAGCATGAACAATCGCGGCCAACTCTAGATCGTGCACATGGTAATTCTTTTCATGAACCTTCAGCTGGCGTGAGGCATATGCAATAACTCGCCCCTCCTACATCAATACACACCCCAATCCAACACAAGAAGCATCGCAATATATCGTATACATCCCTGAATCGGAAGGCAATACTAGGAATGGTGTTGTAGTCAAGGCTGCCTTGAGCTTCTGAAAGCTCACCTCACAATCATCGGACCATTGGAAAGGAGCACCCTTATGGGTCAATCTAGTCAGAGGTGATTCAATAGATGAAAAGCCCTACACGAATCGTCTGTAGTAACTTGTTAACCCCAGAAAACTCCTAATCTCGGTCACCGGAGTAGAACGTGGCCAACTCTGAACTGCCTTAATCTTCTTGGGGTCCACCTTAATACCCTCTCCTAACACAATATGACCCAAGAATGCCACTCACTCTAGCCAGAACTCACACTTGGAGAACTTAGCATATAGCTTTTGCTCTCGCAAGGTCTGAAGCACTACCCTCAAATGCTGCTCGTGCTCCCCTAGGCTATGAGAGTATATCAAGATGTCGTCAATGAAGACGACGACAAATGAATCAATATAAGGCCTGAATACCCTGCTCATCAAGTCCATGCATGCTGTTGGGGCATTAGTCAAGCCAAAGGACATCACCAGGAACTCAAAGTGGTCATATCTAGTATGGCATGCAGTCTTCGGAACATTCGAGTCCTAAATCTTCAACTGATGATACCCTGACCTCAAGTCAATCTTTGATAACACCCTAGCACCCTGCAACTGGTCGAACAAATCATCAATATGAGGCAACAGATACTTGTTCTTGATGGTGACTTTGTTCAAATGGCGATAATCAATGCACATCCGCATAATTCCATCCTTCTTCTTCAAAAATAACATTGGTGGACCCTAAGGGGATACATTGGGTATGACAAACCCCTTTGCTAACAACTCCCCAAGATGCTCCTTCAACTCTTTCAACTATTTCGGAGCTGTACGGTATGGTGGGATAGATACAGGCTGGGTGCCTGGAGCCAAATCAATGCAGAAATAAATATCATGATCTGGTGGCATTCTAGGTAGATCAAAAGGAAACACATCAACAAACTCTTGAACTACTGGAACTGAATCAATCGTCGGAGACTCTACGGTGGTGTCTCAAACATAAGCCAAATAAGCCAAACACCCCTTCTCGACCATTAGCTGGGCCTTCAGGAAAGAAATAACCCGACTAGATGTATCAACAGTGGAACCCTTCCACTCCAACCTCGGTAACTCTGGCATCGCTAAAGTAACAGTTTTGGCATGGCAATCTAGGACGACGTGATAAGGAGAGAACCAATCCAAGCGCAGGATGATCTCAAAATCGATTATATCAAGCAACAAGAGATCTGATCTAGTTTTGAAACCACAAAGTGTAACCACATAAGACCGGTAGATCCGATCCACAATCGTAGAATCACCTACATGAGTAGACACATGAACATGAGTGCTTAAAGGCTCAGGAGAAATAACCAGGAAACGAGCAAACAGAGATGATACATATGAATAAGTACACCCTGGATCAAATAATACTGAAGCATCTCTACCGACAACGAAAATAATACCTGTGATGATTGCATCTGAGGCCAATGCATCTGGCCTGGTCAGAAGGGCATATAATCTGGCTGGAGCGTCGGCTGGCTGGCCTCCACCGGACTGAGCAGTAGTTGGCTGACCTCTCCCTACCTGGCCTCCACCTGTAGGACGGCCCTTACCCATCTGCCCTCCACCCCTAGGTGGTGGGGCAGCCAGTGCTTAAATCATAGGTTACTGACACTGCTGCACTGCCTTGCCCCGAAGTCTGGGGCAGGTCCTCTTCATGTGACCCGGATCTCCACACTCGTAGCACGCTCTCGGTACCATAGCCTGCTGCCCTGAAGTCTGAGCCTGCTGACCCGAATACCCACTAGAGGGACCTTTGATGGCTGGTGGGCGATATGAACTCTCTGGCACGACACTGAAGTGAGCCCTGGAAGAATCCTGATGACCAGAATACCCGCTAGAGGAACCCTGAATAACTGGTGGTCGATATGAACTCTACGGCATCGCACTGAAATAAGGCCTCACTGGAGCACCTCGGGGAGGGGGTGGCGGTGCTAAATATGGGGGTCTACTGGGCTGACCCCTCCCAAAGTGACCTCTACCCCGATCTGGGGCGCCTCCGAACTCTCCTGAAAATCAGGCCCTCTTGTCCTGCTAAATCTGCTCTCTACCCCTCAATCCTGCGAGCAATCTCTACCACTAGTTGATACTCAGTACCCATCTCCACCTCTCGGGCCATGCCAGCTCGAATACTGGGGTGCAACCTGGCAACAAATCTCCGCACTCTCTCTGTATCTGTGGGAAGTATCATGAGTGCATGGCAAGACAACTCAGAAAACCTCACCTCATAATCGGTCACAGACATCAAACCCTGCTCCAGATGCCTAAAATAATATCGTAGCTCTTCCCTATTAGAGGGTGGAATGTACCTATACAAGAACAACTGTGCGAACTGACCCCAAGTGATGGGAGGAGAACCTGTTGGCCTACCTAGAACATAGTACTGCCACCATTTACAGGCCCTGCCCTCAAGCTGAAAAGTAGTGAAGTCAACTCTGTGCGACTCCAACATCCTCATATTGTGCAGTTTGTCCTTGTACCTATCTATGAAGTATTGTGCATCCTCATGACGCTCGCCCCTGAAGACAGGAGGGTGAAGCCTAGTCCAACTATCCAACAACTTCTGCGGATCACAATCCACAGCTGGTCTGGGCTAGGGTGCCGCTGCAGCAACTGGCGGAGCCTCATCTACAGGTAGTGCACCCGGAGTTTGATACACTGCAGCTTCATGTCCAGGAGCCTGAGAAGTAGGGGCCTGTGCTCCCCCTCTTGCCTGTGATGTAGCTGGATCTGCTGGAAATAAACCAGCGTAAGTCATAGAATCCATGAACTACAGTATACGGCCCATGACCTCCTAGAATCCTGGCGCTGTGATAAAGTCCGCTGGGGTGGGCTCAGCTGCGGGAACCTCGCCCTGTTCCTTGATGATAGGATCTCTCGCGGGATCTGCTGGTTCTACTACTAGGATAACTCTGGGACGCCCTCGTCCCCTACCTCGGGTCAGTGCCCTCCCCCAGCCTATACCTCGGCCTCTAGCAATAGGGGAAGCAGCTCCGCTGGGTCTGGAATATTAGTTGTGCTTGTACTCACCATCTGTGAGAGAATAAACAGGGAAATTTAGCACACCAACCACTGCACTATAGGAAATTAATAAAGAGTAGTTTTCTTAATACCCTATAGCCTCTCGAAGATAAATACAGACGTCCCCGTACCGATCCACAAGACTATATTAGGTTTGTCCATGACTTGTGAGACCTACATTAACCTAGTGCCCTGATACCACATTGTCACAACCCAAAATCCACCAGGGGTCGTGATGGCGGCCAACACCGTTGTCAGGCAAGCCAATGCGGAAGTATTAGTAAATTCATATTTTACTTACCCGAAGTGGTTACAACATTTTTTAATTTTCAATTGAAAATAGGTGATTATAAACAATATGTAATAATAATTATACAACCCAAAAGAACTGTCTACTAATGTGTGTGCCAAGACCTGGTATCACGAGTAGTGGGCAACTAGTAGAATGTACAAAAGAATAATACTATCCTACTGTCCGGTATAGAATAGACAGCAAAAGTAAGGAAAGACCCCATCAAGCTGCTGAACGGCACAGAAAGGGAGCAGCTCACCCTGGAAGTCTCAAAATCCGCTAAGGGATGCGCACTAGACTGATAGCCAGATACACCTGTCTCAGATCCTGTACAATTAAGTACAAAAGTGTAGTATGAGTACATAAACAATATGTACCCAGTAAGTATCCCATCTAATCTCGAAGAAGTAGAGACGAGAGGTCGACTTGATACTTACTAGGGTCAAATAATATGAGAAAGAATCTGTAATAAGCATGGATAGCTCAATTTTATTAGCATTGTATGGAAAGGAATGACAATTCTTTTCCATATAATATCATGGGTATCCATTTACGTTTCAAGGCATATATGAAGTTCAGTCCACAGAGAAATACTAAGTAAAGCATGTGCAAGCAACATCGAGGGACGTACAGCCCGATCCAACATAAATGTAAATTGTGCACTGCTAAGGGTCGAACGGCTCGAACCATAGATGCATTTATTACCCCGATCGCGAATCACACGTGCAACACGGTCAAATATAAATAACTCATCAACAAACAGACAATAATGTATATCTGAGGAGTAGTTGTTCACAGGAATATTCAAATCCTCTTTTAAAAGACCAAGCAAGATAAGGTTCCTCTAATACTCTTATATTCCTTAATCAACATGATTTATACTAATCCAAATTTATCATCAAGTTACAAGACTACCACGTAGAGCA
Organism: Nicotiana tabacum; assembly: GCF_000715075.1. Classification (NCBI taxonomy): domain Eukaryota; kingdom Viridiplantae; phylum Streptophyta; class Magnoliopsida; order Solanales; family Solanaceae; genus Nicotiana; species Nicotiana tabacum. The sequence continues at coordinate 140,931,204 of NC_134082.1, forward strand.
TGCTTTTGGGTCTTAGACTACTCAGACTTAACATAATAGTAGCTACGCATAGACTTTCGTCACCTAGTGCGTACGTAGCCCCCGCATATAATACCAATTAATTCAATTATTACACCTATGGGGACAATTCCCTCTTACAAGGTTAGTAAAGAGACTCACCTCGCTCCAAAGTGCACTTCCAATACCAAGAACGAGTCCAAGCCCTCAATTCGGAGTCGAACGATCTCAAACTAGTTAAATAAAGTAAGAACTAGTCAATATAGACTCACAAGATTGAATTCTAGCTATTTAAGCAATTTTCCAACCTTTAACACAAGTTTCCTAAAATCTGAGCCCGGGCCTACGTGCCTGGATTCCGAAATTTTTCGAAGGAAGTTGTTCTCTATAACCTAAGATTCGGTAATATATGATTTCTAATTCATTCCATAACAAATTTCGTAGTAAAATCTAAGTTTTATTAAAACCCTAGGTCTCGCTCTAACCTCATATTTTACTTTAACCCTAGTGCTTAATCTACCTAAAATACAAGTGTTAAACTAAGAATAGGTGGCGTAAGCTTACCTCAAGATGCCAAGTAGAAGCCCTCTTGCAAAAGCTCCCAAAATCGCCAATGGAGGAGTGAACTTAATTAGTTATGAACTTATGAATCAAACTTAATCACCCCCTAAAACCAATTGAATCAAACTTATGAACTTCAAATTCTTAATTTTCCTCTAATGGGCCAAATGCTCTTAAACTATTCGGATTGACACCAAATTTTACGGGCGAGCCTTAAATGATATATCAGACCTCTAATGCACTTTAGAACCAACATACGAGCCCGATACCCATGGAATCAATCATTAGTTAGTTTCTTTAAATATTTAAAACTTCAGATTAACAATTTCCAATAAAAATTCATTACTCGGGCTAGAGACCTCGGAATTCGATTCCGAGCATAAGCCGAGATCCCATAATTTCCTACGGACTCTCCGGGACCGTCAAATCACAAATCTGGGCCTGTTTGCTTAAAATATTAACCAAAGTCAAATAGCCTTTTAAGAAAATCCTAAGGAATCAAATAGGCATATTTCACTCCAAACTCTTCCAAATCCCGAACCCACCATCCCCATACTTCATAAATTAGTCAAAGCAAGCACGAGAAGATTTATACAAGGGAACGAGGTTCTAAAAGACAAAACGACAAGTCGGGTCGTTACATCACGATCCTTCTTTGCGAACGCGGTCAACGCCTCGCGTTCATGAAGAAAAAACTTATGTTGACCACCTTTCCTTCATCGCGAATGCGACCTATGCACGCGAACACGAAGCCTTAGCTTCTCAACTCATCGTTAACGCGGCAATACCCTCGCGAATGGGATGACCACTAACCTTAGCCCTTCGCGAATGCGGGACCACCTTTGCGAATGCGAAGGCCAACTCTACTGCCTCGCATCCTAACCCTTCGCGAACACGGGACATCCATTGTGAACGTGAAGGCCAAAAGCCTTCCACACCAACAACAGTTTTTCTGCAACTTTTTCCAACATGAAATGATCCTTTCAGCCACCCGAAACTCACCCGAGGCCCTCGGGACCCCAACCAAATATACCAACATATCCCATAACATCATTACAACTTGTTCCAATCTCCGGAACACTAAAAAAACATCAAAATACCAATTTGACATCGGATTCAAGCCTAAAAATTCCAAAAACGTTTCCAAATTCCGCTTTCTATCAAAAAGTCTATCAACCCTCGTCCGAATGACATAATATTTTGCACACGCGTCAAAAATTACGGAAAGGACCTACTCCAACTTCCAGAATTCCATTCCCACCCCTATATCAAAATCTTACCTATCAACCGGAAAATGCAAAAATTCCAATTTCGCCAATTCAAGCCTAAATCTACTCCGGACCTCCAAAACACATTCTGATCATGCTCCTACGTCCCAAATCACCAATCGAAGGTATCTGAACCATCAAAATTTACATCCGAGCCCTTTTTTATATAAGTCAACATCCGATTGACATTTCCAACTTAAGCTTTCTTAAAAGAGACTAAGTGTCTCAAACCTTACCAAAACCTCTCCGAACCCGAACCAACCAACCCTAGCACATAATACAGCTGAACAAGACAATAAGAATGAGAAATGGGAGAAATAGAGCGATAACTCATGAAATGATCGGTCGGGTCGTTACATCTAATTAAATTTAGGTCAATGATATAGCTACCTCATATATGACTTATTGATTGCTCTTCTGTATGAATCATATACAGAACACATTTGAGATGGCAACATACATTTGGTTACTAGTAAGAACTTAGGAACTTAGTTTTCTTATTGAGGTAGAGTTGCTTATAATAAATTAAAACAATTTTGTCTTATTGTCAATGGGAAGAAGTAGAGTTGCTTATGAGGAAACGTTATTCCTAGTTGGGATACTGCAGACAATTATTAGGAATATTTTCCCTTTTGCAACCAATAGATGTAAGTTCCGGGTACTGATTATTATTCACAGACCCTCCATTGACTACATATCGTTGTGTGATCAGAGCGAGTAATATCTTCTGCCTTGTGTTTATCTTGTTTTACACTCTTGATAGTTTTGCCTTTTGGAAGCCTCTACATAACTTCTACAAGTCTAAAGAATATTTATTTAACTTTTTAACTCTTAAAGCAAACTAAAAAGTTATATTGAGTTTTGGGTCAGACAATATGACAGAGAGAAAGGCAGAGGTTTCATATGTGGTTTGTGTTTGTTTTATATTTTCACCTAATACTTAGAAAAGGAAAAAGCGGTAATTTTCTTTTGCAGGGATACAAAATTCTCTCCATAGGAGCTAACCCTGATTTCCTTTTCTAGTGCAGTGGAAAATTAAGGGATCATCATGTTTCACAAAAAATCAAACCTTTATCGTGATTCTCTTGTCATTTGGGTACCTATCTTTGTCTCACTTACTTGTTACCTTGTTGCTGAATACACTCATTGTGGCATGGCCCGTGTTAACCTGTCGCTGTAGGGTTATTTCTCAATTCTGGTGTAGCTTTGTCACATTTCCACTCAATGTTATTTTTGCTTAGGTAACTAAAAAACACTATGTAATCTCTTTCTTTTGTACTTGGTTATATATCCTTTTGCACTATTCCTTGAGTCAACGATGATCGAGTAGATGGATTCCAGATTCAAGAAGACAATTGTTTTAGAGAATGTTAGGAATTCGCTACATGGATGGCGACACAAGATGAAAACCAGAATCGAAGGTTCAGTTGTTAATCCAGAAAGATTATTAGCGACCACATCATTGGACTCTGTGGAGGATAAGACTGATCAAATTCATAGCATTGCTACCAGCAGCACAACGGGATGCTCCCCATTATTCGAAAATACCAGGGTCTCAGACCAACGAATCGCTTTTGAGCAAAATTGCACGAATAAAATGTCAGAATGTGATGATGAATTACATGTTCCATTTTCTCCTCGAAATTGAGGAGAAGTTTGGTGAAAAATATGATGATGGATCAAACAATGACAATATAATTTCGTGCCTTCTACTACTGGAACCACAACCTTAGACTTAGTGTTCTTGTTTATCTTACTTTCTTCTCTATATATATATGTATAAAATCAATTTTTGTTATGAAATGCAATGACCTTAAAGTGATTTTTATATGGAAATTGGAAAATAACATCCTATTGGTACTTTATCATGATGAACAAAATAATTTTTTTACATCAATGAGTAATTTTTTAGAAGAATCACTTAGTATTTGCAACAAAGTATATTCATTTATAATAATTACGCGGTAAATAATGTGAAAATAAAACTAAAAACTACTAAATATGTAGGAAAATAATGTTTCTCTTAATTTTCTCTTCTCAATCAATACAGACTATTATAAAAGCACGAAACTTTAACGCAAAATTGGTCGAACTTTTTATCATATAAAATAAATTTTACATTGGATAAAATTAATGTTTTTAATATTTAGCTATTGTCATAGAGCTTGCGACTTGTATTATGTCGGGTTTTGGGCTATTGTATACACCTTGAGCTGTAGAGAATTTTATATGTTGTTGAGTTTTGATATTTTTAAATTACTGTTTCATTTACTTCCGCATATTTGTTAAGCTTACCTATTCTTAAAGACTAGGTGCGGTCAGATGTAAATTGAGATCGTCACAATGCAACATATAATGTTTTATTATTATGAGATGGAGAAATTTAGTGGATAAAAATTTAGTGTATGAAAATAAATCTTCTTTGGTATTGTAAGGTTTATGAAAGACGACAAAAATCATATTTTATTCTAATTTTTCTCTTTGATTATCACACTATTAAGTTAAGTCTACTTATGATAACATATAATTCTTATACTAAGCTTTCTAAATACAATAACATCGAAAATAAAGTAATAACAAATTGTAATTAACTGGTTAACTTATATACTAACAGTACAATAAATTATTATATTGTTAGTACGAACAAGTTTGACAACTACATACACTCATTTGAGCTTCACATTGACTTTTAACGGAAGCTGCACGGTCATGATATTTGTTACACTGAACTTGACAATCATCGTCATTTTTCGTGAACAGAAAGCCAACAATGCCAAGTTGTCAACTCTGCATGAGTAAAAATATTTAAATTAAGAGTTGATGATTCATTAACAAAAACGATTAAAATCAAACAAAATGAAGATTCTTTTGTTTACTTCATATTTTTCAATTTATTCACAAATGTATTTCGCTTGATGAATTCAAGAAGTTACAAGAAAACCACTAACACCTCTAAATAAATATTTTTTTTAAAAAATAGTTTTAAACAATCCACTGGATAATGAATTTTAATGAATGATCATAATCACTAAAAATGTTTGACATTATAAGTTTAATTAAAGAACATGATGAGAAGTATCGTCACTAATTTGGTAGAAATTAAAAATGTTTACAGGCATAATTAATTATTTTCATTGATTAGAAAAATAAATGAGCTTTGATATTATAAATTTAGTACTAACTTTTGCTAATTCAATTAAAAGAAAATACCCACCTAGTGATGCAAAGGCGAAGACCATGAAAGTCATAAGGACAAAGATTTGTGATGTTGTCATTTTTGCTTCACTCAAATGCATTAAAGTCACTATATGAATAAGGGGGATTAAAGAAGTAGTGAGATGAAACCATAAAAGTAGAAGAACAAATTGCAAAGAAAGAGAGAGAGAGGAAAACAATATTGTAGAGAAAGAGAGAAGAAATTCTTACTGAATTTTGGGATGATCTACAATGTGGTAAGACCCCTTTATTTATAGGGGAAAAATGACTTAGCCACAAAGTAAAACTCTCTACAAGATAGACATTCACTCTAAATAGAATTCTATTCATAACACTACCCCTTGAATGTCTACTCGATAAGTAATGTGCCTCATTAAAACCTTAACTAAAATAAAATCCAATGGGGAAAAAATTCTAGAAAAGGAAAGAGAGTACACATGTTTAATAATACACCTTTTGGTTACCTCATTAAAAATCATACAAGGAAAACCTAGTGGGATAAAACCTTGTAAGGAAAAAAGAGTGCAACGCGCATTAAACTCCCCCTGATGAGAGCATCATTTCACATCCTTGAGCCTTCGCATCCCGATCTTGTATACTAGCTTCTTGAAGGTTGATGTCGGTAGAGATTTTGTGAACAAATCAACCATATTATCACTTGAACGAATCTGTTGCACATTGATATCACCATTCTTTTGAAGATCATGTGCGAAAAATAACTTTGGTGAAATGTGCTTTGTCCTATCTCCTTTTATGAATCCTCCCTTCAATTGGGCTATGCATGCTGCATTGTCTTCATACAAAATCGTGGATAGTTTGTCACATTTCAAACCACATTTGTCTCGAATAAATGTATTATAGACCTCAACCATACACACTCTCGACTTGCTTCATGAATAGCAATTATCTCAGCATGATTAGATGAAGTAGCCATAATTGATTGCTTAGTCGATCGCCAAGATATGGTAGTGCATCCACAGGTAAACACATAACCTGTTTGAGATCGAGCCTTGTGGGGATCAGATAAATACCCAGCATCGGCATAACCAACAAGATCAGGATTGCAATTATTGCCATAAAATAAGCCCATATCGGTAGTCCCTTTTAGATACCGCAATATGTGTTTGATCCATTCCAATATCTCCTTGTGGGAGCAGAGCTATATCTTGCTAAGACATTAACTGAAAAAGTTATGTCAGGCCTTGTAGTATTAGCAAGATACACTAGTGCACCAATTGCACTAAGATATGGTACTTCAGGACCAAGTAGCTCTTCATTCTCTTCTTGAGGTCGGAATGGATCCTTATTCACATCAAGTGATCGAACAACCATCGGAGTACTTAATGGATGTGCTCCATCCATGTAAAACCGTTTCAATACCTTTTCTATGTAGGCAGATTGATGAACAAAAATTCCATTTGCCAAATGTTCAATTTGCAAAACAAGACATAATTTTGTTTTTCCGAGATCTTTCATCTCGAATTCCTTCTTTAAATAATCAATTGCCTTTTGGAGTTCTATAGGAGTTCTAATAAGGTTTATGTCATCAACATATACGACAAGTACAATAAATTCCGATGTTGTTTTCTTTATAAAAACACATGGGAAAATGGCATCATTTATATAGCCTTCCTTTAATAAATACCCACTAAGACGATTATACCACATTCATCCAGATTGCTTTAGACCATACAAAGATCTTTGCAATTTGATTGAAAAAATTTTCCAGGACTTTGAATTATGTGCGTTTGGCATTTTAAATCCATCAGGAATTTTCATGTATATCTCATTATCAAGTGAGCCATAAAGGTAGGCGGTAACCACATCCATTAAATGCATGTCAAGCTTTTCATGGACAACAAAACTAATAAGATAAGGGAACGTTATAGCATCCATAACGGGTGAATATGTCTCTTCATAATCGACACCAGGCCTTTGTGAAAATCCTTGTACAACAAGGCGTGCCTTATATCTTTGTACCTCGTTTATCTTATTTCTCTTGCGTACAAAGACACATTTATAGCCAACAGGCTTAACACCATTGGGTGTTTGGACTACAGGCCCAAAAACTTCACATTTTGCAAGTGAGTTCAACTCTGATCATATTGTTTCTTGCCATTTTGGCCAATCAAGTCTTTGTCGACATTCTCCAACAGATTGAGGTTCAATATCCTCACTTTCTTGCATAATGCTAGATGCAACATTATATGCAAAGACATAATCCACCACTATATCCACTTGATTCAAATTTGTCTCAATATCGATTGGATTTATTGATAATTCCTTATTTTCTTGAGCCTCGGGCTTAGTGGATTCCTCATGAATCTCATAATTTATTAAATCGTGGATTTCTTTATGAGGTTCTTTCGTAGTGTCATTTTGATCATTTGTTTTCCTTTTCCTAGGATTTCGATCTTTGGAACCTAATGGTCTGCCACGTTTTAGGCGTGCTTTTGACTCATTAGCTATGACACTAGAAGATTGTTCAATAGGGACACAATACGAGTTGGAACATTCTCTGCAGGGATATGTGATTTTGTTATCCTTTTCAAATCCGTAAATGCGTCTGGCATTTGATTTGCGATTCTTTGCAAATGGATAATCTTTTGCACATCTTTTTCACAAATAGAGGCACGTGGATCAAGATGAGATAATGATGGATTTTTCCACAAAATTTCCCGTTTGGTTTTACCAACTTCTCCCCCTAATTTTGGGAAAAGTGTCTTATCGAATTGACAGTCTGCAAATCATGTAGTAAAGAAATCCCCCGTTAATGTTTTGAGGTAGCGAATAATAGAGGGCGATTGTAACGACCCGACCGGTCATTTTGAAATTTTGCACTTTGATCGCCAGTTCCCGGGCATGACTTGCCCCATGTAACGTATTATGACTAATGTAGATCGTTGGTTTTGGTTTTCAGGAAAAATCAGAATGAATTTGAAGGAACAGTCTCACTTGAAAGCTTTGAATTTGAAAGGTTTGACTAAGAGTTGACTTATTTGTATATGAGCTCAGATCGGAAATTTTATGATTTGGATAGCTTCGTTGGGTGATTTATGACTTAGGAGAGCGATCGGAATGCATTCTGGAAGCCCGTGGAAGGATTTGGCTTGAATTGGCAAATTTAATATTTTGGCGAATTCCGGTTGATAGGTGAGATTTTGATCCGAGAGTCAAAATGGAATTCCGAGAGTTGTTGTAGCTTCATTATGTCATTTGTGATGTGTGTACAAAATTTCAGGTCATTTGGACGTCGTTTGGTCGACCTTTTGATCGAATTCGGATTTTGGAAGTTTTGGATTTCTTAGGCTTGAATCCTAGGGTGATTTGATGTTTTGATATTGTTTTGAGCATTCCGAAGGTTGGAACAACTTTGAATTATGTTATGGGGTGTGTTGGCATGTTTGGTCAAGGTCCCATGAGGCTCGGATATGTTTTGGAAGAGTTTTTGGAAGATTTTGGCGTTTTGATTATAAGCATGTAATGATCCAAAGGTCCATTTTTAGTTATAGAGATCGAAATTTGATTTTGAGACTCCGAAATTTTGATAATGAATTATAGAAGTGATCTGGAAAGTTTGGTCTAATTTCATCAAGTCGCGATTGGGTTTTTGACGCGAATCATGAGTTAATTGTTTAACGAGCGAAATGGATATCGCACCGAGAAAACGAGCTCCGAATTGAGTTTTGATTGAAGGACTATGTTCATATCATTGTTTGTGACTCATAGGAACAAGAATCATCGAATTCCGAGTTCGTATGGTGGAGTTAGAGTCTTTTTAGTGAAAATAAACATTGCTGGTGCAGCAGGATCTGGTGCGCACCATTAGCGACCAGATTTGTCACTTTTAGCAACGGGAATGGCTCTTTTAGCGACCAGAATAGGTTTATTAAAGCTGTTGCGTTTTTCTGCTCATTTTGACCTTTTTTTGGTGAAAGAACACGGTTTGGGGCGATTTTTGAGCAAGAAATCATGGGAAATCTTGAGGTAAGTCACTTGTGATCATTTCTACTCCATAATATTGAATTATCATCGAATAATCCGACTAGATTACATGTTTTTGAGGTGTAAATTGGGGATTTGGACCTAGGGATTTGAAAATGTAAAATGATTATTTGAAGGACCAAATGGTATCGGAATTGTATAATTTTTATATGGATAGACTCGTGAAAGTATAAGGATTCTATTTTTGTGAGTTTTGTTAAATTTTGAGATGTGGGCCCAAGGGTCGGGTTTGACCAATTTCGGAAATTTTGTGGTAATTTGATTATTTTCGAGTGGGCTTTGTTCCCTTAGCACATTTTGATGGTTTTGTACTGATTTCAGCTATATTTGGAGCATTCAGAGGCCGATTCGAGGGGCAAAGGCGTCGCGAGCTAGAGGATTAGCTGGTTCGAGGTGAGTAATGATTGTAAATGATGTCCTGAGGGTTTGAAACCCCGGATTTGCACATCGTAGTGCTATATTAAGGTGAGACACGCACTGGATGATGAGCGCGAGGTCTTTTACTACCGGGGTTTGTGACTTGGTGCATCCCGATTGATGATTTTACCGCATATTTGATTGAAACTTATTTGTTATCATCATGATTTAGGCTGATTGCCATACTTGGTCTTCGTGCCAGTTATTTGAATCCTTTGGAAATTTTTATCACTATTTCCTCACTGTTTTGACTTATATTTAAACTCAGTCTTGTTGATAATTATTGTTTTACAAATCCAGCCGCTTTTATACAGATTTGAAAACTCAAATGATATTTCTAAGAGGTATTTTGGGCTGAGAACTACTGTTTTACAAATGCCCGAGGGGCTTATGATGATTTCCGAAAGAGTGAGGCCGCAGGCCATATGTGAGGATATGCTGAGTGATGTGAGGCCGATGGCCTGAGATACTATTTATGCCACGAGGTGTCTTGAGTGATGTGAGGCCAAGTGATATGAGGCCGAGGGCCTGAGATACTATTTATGCCACGAGATGGCTTGAGTGATGTGAAGCCGAGTGATATGAGGCGGAGGGCCTGAGATACTTTATATGACACGCGGTAGCTTTAGTGATGTGAAGATATGCTGAGTGATGATGCCATGAGGTGGCTTGATATAGCGCTTGGGCCGTAAGGGGCCCCTCCGGAGTCTGCACACCCACAGTGAGCGCGGGTACCCATTGTTCTGAGTGATTGTGAGGTAGCCCGAGGGGCTGATACTATTTTGAGAGTGAGCTCGAGGGGCTGTTACTGTTCTGATATTGAGCCCGAGGGGCTGTTACTGTTCTGATATTGAGCCCGAGGAGCTGTTACTGTTCTGATATTGAGCCCGAGGGGCTGGCACTGTTCTGATATTGAGCCCGAGGGGCTGGTTCTGTTGATATTATGCCTGAGGGGTGGTTTGTTGTACATGTTTTGCCCGAGGGGCTGTTTATATTTCTATCATTTTTGTTACTCACTTGTAAACTACTTGCTTTACTTGTTGGAAAAAAGGGATTTTCACTTGATTTCTCACTGCTTTACTGTTTAAAGTGATTTTACTGCTTCAGTATGGAATGTCTTGTGTTTCTGCATGATTTCTTGCCTTCAGTCTTTATTTATTATTATTACTCACTGAGTTGGAGTACCCACATTACTCCCTACACCTTGTGTGCAGATTCAGGTATGTTTTGGCTAATTTGAGGCAGAGTCATCAGGGTTTAGCAAGGTCGCTGCCGGCGTTCGCAGCACTGCTTTTCTCTCTCCTCATTTCATTAATCTATATTTGTACACTCCAGGCTTTCAGTTGTATTTATACCTTAATAGATGCTCGTGACTTGTGACACCCCGGTTAGGGTTGTGTCGGGTTGTGCTTCCGTTAATTATATCATTAAATCATATTTAAACTGTTTATTAATGTTTAACTATTTTTGAAAAGGCGATATGGGTTTGTTGGCTGGCCTTGTCTTCACGAGAGACGCCATCACGACCGGAGCGAGGTTTGGGTCGTGACAGCGATTCAAACCCGACATATATTCCTACCTTCTTTGGGGACCCATTTTGGTGTGATATGGCAGTGCTACAGGCACATATACTGCGCATCCAAAAATTCGTAAATGGGATATATTAGGTTCATGCCCCAAAACTAGTTGAAACGGGAAATATTTATGATAATTTGTCGGTCTGAGATAAACTAGCATTGCTGCATGCAAAATGGCATGACCCCAAACAGAAGTGGGTAGCCTCATATTCATGAGTAACGGTCTTGCTATCAATTGCAAACGTTTAATTAAAGACTCTGCAAGACCATTTTGAGTGTGAACATGAGCTACAGGATGTTCCACTTTTATCCCAATTGATAAGCAATTATCATTAAATGCTTGGGATGAAAACTCAGCAACATTATCAATTCTAATAGACTTAATTGGATTATCTGGAAATTGTGTCCGTAATCGAATTATTTGTGCCATTAATTTCGCAAATACGAGGCTGCGAGATGACAATAGGCACAGATGAGACCATCTAGAAGATGCATCTATTAAGACCATAAAATATCTAAACAACCCACTAGGTGGGTGAATAAGTCCACAAATGTCCCCTTGTATACGTTCCAAAAACGCAGGGGACTCAATTCTGGTGATGGTCTAATAATTAACTTGCCTTGATAACAAGAAGTGCAAGAAAATTCATTATTTAAAAGAATCTTTAAATTCTTTAATGAATGCCCATTTGAGTTTTCTATAATTCGTCTCATCATAATTGATCCAGGGTGTCCCAATCGATCATGCCAAAGTACAAAAGTATTGGAATTAGTAACCTTTTGGTTTACGGTAGAATGTGCTTCAATTGCACTAATTCTTGTTCAATACAAGCCACAAAATAAAGATGGGAACTTCTCAATAACCCTCTTTTGGCCAGAGACATTCTTGGTAGTGATGAGATATTCAAGATTATTCTCATCTATTGTCTCAATATGATATCCATTTCGACGGATATCTTTAAAATTCAACAAGTTCCTCTTGGACTTGGAGGAGAACATTGCATTCTCTATGATAAGTATTGTTCCCTTAGGTAGAGTTATAGTAGCTCTTCCAGAGCATTCAATTAATTTACTACTACCAGAAATTATAGTAATATCTGCCTTACACATATTTAAATGAGAGAAATATTTCTTCTCTTTGAATATTGTATGTGTCATACATGAATCAATTAAACAAATATTTTTACAATTGAACTTTGATCCAAGTTTTCTTTGTGTAATATCCATATTTGCTTCCCATTATTTGACATACAAAAGAAATATACGAATAAACCTTATTATTTTTAGAAAAACAAACCGTACTATTATCATAAACACAGGACAAAAACACTACCATAATGCTTTTAAACATGTTTAAAATATTCACACGGTGATTTTGAAAATAATTCTTCTAAAGTACCATGTACCTATATGAATTTAAAGCAAAATAGAAGTCGAAACACGGTATACTATTCAGTCCATATCACTGTTAACAACGTGAATACTTACATGTTCGATAAATATATGTTTTCGTTACGTTAATGTTCTTGAAATCATATGTTCCACTGGCTTATTACATTTTAGTTTTAGTAGGATAATTAATATTCTATTTTAAATCAAATTACCTATAAATTAGGCCATTCCAATATAAGAAGCGATAAGAAAGGTATTCGTACCATTATTGGAACATTGTATAAAACGAATACTAGAACTATATTTAATCAAAATGAACTAAAGCTATTCCATAAAATAAATAATATTAATTGATACTAATGGCTACTACTCATGTAAAGAACTATGATTACATGATATTTATTCACTAACTACTATGATTATGCAAAAATAAAAATTAAACTACTCAATCATCTTTAACCACGGATCCATCACCGATCAAGTGGTCTATTTTCCCATTAGGGCGCTCAAAAAAGTTTTCCACATCCAAGTGGGGTGATGTCAAAATCATTGTCAGAGACACAATTAGCTTTAGGGCCTTTGTTCTTTAGAGATGCTTGATAAAGCTCAATTAAATGTCTTGGTACACGACAAATATTTGCCCAATGCCCTTTTTTCCGCCGTAACGATAACATTCGGTTTCTGAACCATTTGCCTTTGGCTTCTCATCATTCCCTTTCCACTTTTGGTGGTTATTTTTCTTTGGGGGGTGATTAACACCAGAAAAATTTCTTCCTTGTCCACAGCCACGGCCACGACAATGACCACGACCACGACCACGAATAGGGCCACGGCCTTTTCCACGCTTAGCATAATGGGAATACACCTCATCCACTGTCAATGGTGTAGATCCAATGGGTCGATTTTCGTGATTTCTCATGAGCAAGTCATTGTTTCGCTCATCCACAAGGAGAAGAGAAATCAACTCAGAGTACTTCTTAAAACCTTTCTCTCGGTATTGTTATTGCAAGACCATATTGGAGGCATGAAACGTTGTGAACATTATTTCAAACATATCATAATCAATGGTAGTATCTCTACAGAGTTTCAATTTAGAAGTAATTCTGAACATTGCAGAATTATATTCAGAAACAGATTTAAAGTCTTGGAGGCTCAGATGAGCCCAATCATATCGTGCTTGTGGAAGAGTCACCAACTTTAAGTTCTCATATCTTTCCTTTAAGCCATTCCATAAAACAAGTGGATCTTTGACTGTGAGATATTCTATTTTCAACCCTTCATCAAGGTGATGACGCAAGAAAATCAAGGCCTTAGCACAGTCTTGGGTGAATGCTTTAGTTTTGTCTTTAATGGCGTCTCCAAGACCCATTGCATCTAAATGGATTTCAGTATCTAACACCCATGTCATATAGTTCTTGCCAGAAATTTCAAGGGCAACGAACTTTCTTTTCATAATATCAGTCATAATTAAAAGAGGAGAAAAGTTGTACCTTAATCCTCTTGATACGGTAGAGTCTCGTGCTGATAACGTGAGATGAAACAATAAAAGTAGAAGAATAATATTGCAGAGAAAGAGAGAGAGGAAATTCTTATTGAATTTTGGAATAATTTATAATGGGGTAAGACCCCTTTATTTATAGGGGAAAAATGACTTAGCCACAAAGTAGAACACTCTACAAGATAGACATTCACTCTAAATAGAATTCTATTCATAAGTAGTATGTTTCTGAATATTTTTATAGCAATTGTTTCATGCGTTTTTCCCATGAAACCGTTACTTGCAAAATTAAATTCTAAGCATTAAATTCTTCTAATTAATCTTTAGTTTCATTTTTATTTAATGTCACTCGAACAATAAAGAACTATGATGATAATAAAGGAATTTTCACAAATCACCATGGTTTAGAGTTTAATTACCATATGTAATTATATTTTGCCTAATTAATATTTAGCGCAACAAATATAACCTGTATTCCGCAATGCGTACAACCAAGGTGAAATACAGAAATACAAAAAAATTAAGAAACAATATGCTCACGATGAGAGTCAACCTCAACACCTCCCTCTTACTAAACGGGTGTTCTAACCAACTGAGTTACGAGAGCTTATGTTGTTAGCATTCAGTTCAAAATAATTAATCTCTTGTTTCAGTACTACAAGTAAATTTGCTATAACATTCAAATATCGCTATGCATAGCAATTTTTTTTACAAGTATAGCTATTAATGATAAATACAATATATAAGTTAACTAAACCATATAATTTTTCCTATAAAGAAAGTGAAAGCAATACTATTTTTCCTATAAAGAATGTGAAAGCAATACTATTTTTCCTCCGAGAGTTCCGCTGTTGTGCCTTTGCAATATTTCCTTTCATTCAAAAGAGTTATTTTATTCCATTTGGAAAGAAAACAAGGTTAAAAATATTTAACAACAACTTTTTTTTAATGCTATGAAGTATTGTGATGTTTAATAGTTTTGCAAGCAAAAAGTACTTATATATATATAGAAAAGAGAGGTGGCACCTCTCTTTGTCCAAGAAACCTATTTATTTTTTTTTCTCCATTTTTTGGTTTTCCCTTCATTCTTTACATTTAGTTTATGTTAAAAAGCCTAAAAATCTCTATTAAACACTAACTGTTACGGTTCTTTCCATCTTCCCTATAATAAATGTTGTTTAATGTATATTTTACTATATCCAATGTAGGAGATCTCCGAGAGACCATGTCCAAAGTAATGAAGTTGAGGTACAGTAGTCCAAAATTTCAGATTGAGGGCTTGATCTCCTCGAGAAACAAGAGTAGATAGAAGATGGCTTAGAAGGCTATGACACAAACCTTCTGGAATGGAGGCAATAAACGATGAAGTGTGTAACCATCCTTCTGTTGATGGTGGTATGATGTGGTTATAACTTCATTATTATCCTTACATTTTCCTTCTCTTTCTAAATTGGAGTAGAAAACTTCAGTTTATTTCTTGACCTTCCCAAAATCCATTTTAGATTTGGAAAAACATTTGATGAACTAATAATGCATTAATTATTATAGACAAGTGGGGTTGCTCTAATGGTAAGTAACCTCCAATTTTAATCAAGAGGTTGTGAGTTCGAGTCTCCCCAAAAGCAAGGTGTGAAGTTCTTGGAGGAAAGGATGTCGGGGGTCTATTTGGAAACAGCTTCTCTACCCCAGGGTAGGAGTAAGGTCTGGGTACACATTACCCTCCCCAGACCCCACTAAATGGGATTATACTGTGTTGTTTGTCACGACCCGGATTTCCCACCATCGGGAGTCATGATGGCGCCTACTATTGGAGCTAGGCCAGCCAAGAATTAAAACATTTCTGATAATATTCGCAATAATATAAACAAAACGATACAATTAAATAAAAGCGAGAGTCTTTAAACTTAGATAACTGAAATTAAATGCTGAAGTTTAACATAATCCTCTACCCAAGATTGGTGTCACAATACTCACGAACTTCTAAGATTTACTAAATACAATCGTCTGAAAGAAAATTATAAACTGTTTGTTTCGGTACAAAAGATAACAAACAGAATAAAGAGAGAGAGAGACTCCGGGCCTGCGAACGTCAGCAAGGCTACCTAGGTGTCTCTGGACTGAAGTCAGCTCCCGATCAAATCCTACTGCTGAGGTCCAAAAGCTGCTCCTGGATCTGTGCAAAAAGATGCACAGAGTGTAGCATCAGCACAACCGACCCCATGTGCTGGTAAGTGCCTGGCCTAACCCCAGCAAAGTAGTGACGAGGCTAGACAGGACCTACCAAAAACAACCTGTGCAGATATATGCAATAAAAGGAAATATACATAATTTAAATAACTAAGAGGAGGGGGGAGCATGATATGGGGAGATAACAGTTTCAAATAGAAATCCTCAATAACAGAAAGAAATAACAAAGCCAGAATGTCAACAAGTATCAAAAGCCAACAATTTGCACGGCATCACCCATCGTGCTTTTACTCTCGTCCTCACCAAAACAATACACGCATCACCCGTCGTGCTTTACGCTCTTCCTCACCCAAACAACAATCACAAGGCAAATAGGGTAAGAGAATCTATAACCTCAAAGTAAATCAAATAACAACAAGTAATGAAACAAACAACATAACTCGGATATCAACAAAGAATTAGAAAGCAACAAATGCACGACATCACCCTTCGTGCTTTTACTCTCGTCCTCACCAAAGCAATCATATAAATGAAATATGCACGGCATCACCCTTCGTGCTTTTACTCTCTTTCCACACCATATAATCAATAAAATCGGCACGGAATGGTACATCGTGAGGCACAGCATCACCCTTCGTGCTTTACACTCTTTCCTCACAATAGCAAACAATGCACGACATCACCCTTCGTGATTTACACTCTTTCTTCACAATAGCAAACAATGCACGGCATCACCCTTCGTGCTTTATCACTCTTCCTCACCCAAGAAACAATCACAAACAAGGGCCAAGGGAGTAGATGAATAAAGATAGAAATCCCGTCAAGGGAATACAAATAAACATCTAACTCCCGGCAAGGGAGCATAATTAAGCAGTTAAAAACCCGGCAAGGGAACAATATCAATAATCTCAGCATCCCGGTAGGGGAGCAATTCAATAAATCTTTCTCTTTCTTTCACTTTTACCTCTTATCTCACTTTACCACCTGAGCCAACGCTCCAAAGGGGTTCAATCATTCCATATACTTTCACGCTTTATGATATACTCGAGTCAATGCTCCAAGAATGTACAAATCATACTCTTTATCAAACTCTTCACATTATATGAAATTTATCAATTTAACAAGGAAGATGTATCACAAAATCCGAATAAACACAAATAAGACTCACGGTCATGCTAGACTCCGGTGTATAAATACTCCTCACCATGCCTATACACCGTACTCAACAATTAGCAAATAGCAAACAACACTCTAATCCTATTCCCTCAAGCCAAAGTTAGAACAAACACTTACCTCGGTCCAAAGAATAGCAATCAACCCTCAAATACCGCCTTTCCTTTAATAATCTGACTCTGAAACAATGATATCTAGGCATAATTAATTCAATAATACCAATAAAGACTCGATAACAAAATCCCATAGCTTAGATATGAAGTTCCTAGCATTCTTCCAAAAATACCACAATTCGGCCCCGGGCCCACATAATCCAAACACGAGGCTCGCACGAAAACCCGATTACCCATAACCCCACGAGTTCAAATATATAATTTATTTTAAGATCCGACCCCAAATTGAGGTTGAATCACTCAAAATTCCCAAAAACATAACTCTACCCAAAACCCCTAATTTCTACTCTAAATTACATGATTTAGGTTTAGAAACTCATTAATTAATGAAGGAAGATGAAGGAAATGAGTAGGAATTTACTTACCCAAGAAGCTTTGGTGAAGAAGTGCTCAAAAATTCGCTCAAGAGATGTGGAGAAGAAGAACTCGTGTGAAATATGGACTAAATCTCGTCACTGTTCTGTTTTGGGTATTTAAAATCACTGGGCAAAAATGCCCTATGCGATCGCAAAGAAGGTAATGCGATCGCATAGGGTAAGGAGAAGCTGGTCATTGTGATCGTGGAAGGGCTGATACGAATGCATAAAAGAAAAGGCTGTGCGTTCCAGGTTTGGACTTATTGAAATGCGAACGCGGATTAAAGGTTGCGTTCGTATTGAAGGATCTGGCTAAGCTATGCGATCGCATAGAACAAATGTGGGGCACCTGAAGGATTACTCTATGCGATTGCAATGCTACCTATGCGATCGCATAGAACTAGATACAAGAACACCAGAACTGAAACTTCTGCAACTTTTCTAAGGCCAAAACCACTCCGAAACACTTTCGAAACACTCCCGAGCCCTCGGGGCTCCTAACCAAACACACACACTAACTCAACAACATCCTACGAACTTAACCATGCGATTAAATCACCAAAAAAACATCTAAATCAATGAATCAAGCCTAAAAATCATCATTTTTCTATCAAACTTCATAGACTTTCAAATTTAGGAATTCAAGTCCAAATCACGTCAAACGACGTCCGTTTTCAACCAAATTTCACAGAAAGCGCTTAAACCACATATAAGACCTGTACGGGGCGCCGGAACCAAAATACGGGCCCGATACCAATGATTTCTAATTCATTTTTATTTCAAATTTCCAAATAAATTTCAGAAAAACAATTTCATTTAAAAATTCATTTCTCGAGCTTGAGACCTCGGATTTCGATTCCGGGCATACGCCCGAGTCCCATATTTTTCTACGGACCCTCCGGGACCGTCAAATCATGGGTCTGGGTCCGTTTACCCAAAATGTTGACCAAAGTCAACTTTAACCATTTTAAACCCACAATTGATCAAATTTCACATAATTTAACACATAAGCTTTTCCGGCTACGCGCCCGGACTGTGCATGCAAATCGAGGCAACTAAAGGTGAGGTTTTCAAGGCCTCAGAAGTGCAAAAAAAGGGAGAAAACTAGTGGTGACCCTTTGGGTCGTCACATTCTCCACCTCTAAAACAACCGTTCGTTCTCGAACGGACATAAGAAGGAAGTACCTGAGTCGGGGAAAAGGTGAGGATAACGGTCCCGCATATCGGACTCGGACTCCTAGATCGATGCCTCAGGAGGCTGACCTCTCCACTGAACGTGAACCGAAGGAAAACTCTTCGACCTCAACTGGCGAACCTGCCGGTCTAGAATAGCTACCGGCTCCTCCTCATAAGATAAGTCCTTGTCCAACTGGACAGTGCTAAAATCTAACACATAGGATGGATCGCCGTGATATTTCCGAAGCATGGACACATGAAACACTGGATGTACGGCTAATAAGCTCGGTGGCAATGCAAGTCTATAAGCCACCTCTCCCACTCGATCAAGAATCGCAAATAGACCAATGAACCTAGGGCTAAGCTTGCCCTTCTTCCCAAATCTCATCACGCCTTTCATAGGAGACACTCGGAGCAATACCCGCTCACCAACCATGAAAGCCACATCTCGAACCCTTCGATCTGCATAGCTCTTTTGCCTGGACTGAGCTGTACGAAGTCTATCCTGAATGATCCTGACCTTGTCCAAAGCCTCCTAAACAAAATTTGTACCCAATAATCGAGCCTTTCCCGGCTCAAACAATCCAACCAGAGATCGACATCGCCTACCATACAAAGCCTCATAAGGACCATCTGGATACTCAACTGGTAGCTATTGTTGTATGCAAACTCTGCTAAAGGCAAGAACTGATCCCACGAACCTCCAAAGTCAATGACACAAGCTCAGAGCATATCCTCCAATATCTAAATAGTCCGCTTGGATTGCCCGTCCGTCTGAGGATGAAATGTTGTACTCAACTCAACCTGGGTGCCTAACTCTCGCTGCACTGCTTTTCAGAAACGCGAGGTAAACAGCGTACCTCGGTCAGAAATGATAGATACCGGTTCACCATGAAGGCGAACAATCTCCCAGATATAGATCTCAGCTAACCTCTCGGATGAATAGGAGACTGCCACAGGAATGAAATGCACTGACTTGGTCAGCCTATCAACAATGACCCAAACTACGTCAAACTTCCTCCGAGTCTATAGGATCCCAACAACGAAGTCCATAGTGATCCGCTCCCACTTTCACTCGGGAAGCTCAATCCTCTGAAATAAATTGCCATTCCTTTGGTGCTCAAACTTAACTTGCTGACAATTCAAACACCGAATCACATAGGCAACGATATCCTTCTTCATTCTACGCCACCAATAATGTTGTCGCAAGTCCTGATACATCTTCGCGGCACCCGGATGAATAGAGTACCGGGAACTATGGGCCTCCTCTAAAATAAACTCTCGAAGCCCATCCACATTAGGCACACAAACTCGACCCTGCAATCTCAAAACTCTATAAGCATCTAAGGTAATCCGCTTGGCACCTCCACACTGTACCGTGTCCCTAAGGACACACAAATGGGGATCATCAAACTGCCGATCATGGATACCTTCCCATAACGAAGAACGAGCGATCGTGCAAGCTAATACTCTACTAGGTTCAGAAATATACAACCTCACTAACTGATTGGCCAAAGCCTGAACGTCCAAAGCAAGCGGTCTCTCACCGACCGGAATATAAGTAAGACTGCCCATACTGGCTGACTTCCTACTCAAGGCATCGGCCACCACATTGGCTTTTCCCGGGTGATATAGGATAGTGATGTCATAATCTTTCAACAACTCCAACCAGCTCCTCTGCCTCAAATTCAACTTCTTTTGCTTGAACAAATACTGAAGACTCTTATGATCCGTGAACACCTCACACACCATGCCATACAGATAGTGCCTCCAAAACTTCAATGTGTGAAAAATGGATGCCAACTCCAAATCATGCACTGGATATTTCTTCTTATGAACCTTCAACTACCTCAAATCATAGGCAATGACCTTGCCATCCTGTATCAACACTACACCAAGTCTAATACGAGATGCATCACAATAGACTGTATAAGGCCCTGAACCTATGGGAAAAACCAATATCGGTGCCGTAGTCAGAGCTGTCTTGCGCTTCTGAAAGCTCGCCTCACACTCGTCCGACCATCTGAACTGGGCTCCCTTCTGGGTCAACTTGGTCATTGGGGCTGCAATAGATGAGAACCCCTCCACGAACCAACGATAGTAACCTGCTAACCCCAAGAAACTCCGAATATTTGTGGCTGATGCTGGTCTAGGCTAGTTCTTGACTGCTTCAATCTTCTTTGGATCAACCTGAATACCCTCTGCTGATACAACATGTCCCAGAAATGCAATCGAGCTCAACCAGAACTCACACTTCGAGAACTTTGCATATAACTAACTATCCCTCAAGGTCTGAAGAACCACTCTAAGATGCTGCTCGTACTCCTCCCGGCTACGGGAATATATCAAAATATCATCAATGAAGACTATCACGAACGAGGCCAAATAAGGCCTGAACACTCGGTTCATCAAATCCATAAAGGCTGCTGGGGCATTGGTCAACCCAAATGACATAACCAAGAACTCATAATGCCTGTACCGAATGCAGAATGCTGTCTTAGGGACATCAGATGCCCTAATCCTCAACTGATGGTAGCTAGACCTCCAGTCAATCTTTGAAAATACCTTGGCACCCGGAAGTTGATCGAACAAATCATCAATACTTGGTAGTGGATACTTATTCTTAATTGTAACCTTGTTCAAATGCCGGTAATCAATGCACATTCTCATCGAGCCATCCTTTTTCTTTACAAACAAAACCGGCGCACCCCAAGGCAATACGCTGGGTCTAATGAAACCCTTCTCAAGCAAGTCTTGCAACTGCTCTTTCAACTCTTTCAACTCTGGCGGGGCCATGCGATATGGCAGAATAGAAATGGGCTGAGTGCCCGGAGCCAAATCGATGAAAAAATCAATATCCCTATCGGGTGGCATCCCTAGCAAGTCTGATAGGAAAATCTCAGGAAACTCACGAACCACGGGCAAAGAATCAATAGAGGGAATCTCAGCACTGGAATCACGAACATAAGCCAAGTAGGCCAAACACCCCTTCTCGACCATATGCCGAGCCTTCACAGGTGAAATAACACTGCGGGTAGGATGACCAGGAGTCCCTCTCCACTCTAAATGGGGAAAATCCGGTAAGGCTAAAGTCACAGTCTTGGCATGACAATCCAAGATCGCATGATACGGGGACAACCAATCCATCCCTAATATAACATCGAAATCCACCATATCTAAGAGCAACAAATCAACACGGGTCTCAAGTCCCCTAAACACCACAACACAGGAATGATGAACCCGATCAACCCCTATAGAATCACCCACTAGTGTAGATACATACACAGGAATACTCAAGGCCTCACTAGGCATAACCAGGTAGGGTGCAAAATAAGACGACACATATGAATAAGTAGATCCAGGGTTAAATAGCACTGAAGCATCTTTATCACGGACCAAAATATTACTTGTAATAACAGCATCAGATGACTCAGCCACTGGCCTGGCTGGCAAAGCATAACATCGGGGTTGGGCCCCACCTCCCTGAATCACATCCTTGGGACGATCGGCTGCTGGCTGACCTAAAATAGCCATCAAATGCGAATTGATGTTAAGATGAAGTCCTTACGGAGGTACTTCTATTATCAGATGAGGCAGAATCAGAACCTAGAGATCAATCCCAAGGACTGACTGCGGGATCAAGGATTGGATTTCCACGGTTTGAGCTCCACCTCTATGACCTCTACCTCAACTTCTATGTCCTCTACCCCCTCCTCTAGCTGGCTGGACAGGCTGTGGAGCAACCGGTGCCTGAATCATAGGATGAGGACCCTGCTACAGAGAACTACCTGAAACTCGAGGGCAAAACCTGACAATGTGACCCATATCACCACAAGTGTAACAAGTCATCGGCTGCTGAGACTGCTGACCCTGTCGCCCTGAATGTATACCTCGAAAACTCTGAAGCGGTGGTGCATTGATGGGAGCTGGTGGTGCACTGAAGGACTGCTGATCCAAATAATGCATCTGAGAACCATGACCACTTGAGATACCATGTGATACCTGGAGGGATGAATGAAAGGGCCTAGGAGGATGGCCTATACCATACGAATCTCTACCTCCAGACGAGGTACCACTGAATCTTCCTGAATGACGGGGCCTCTTATCCGACCCATGACCATCTCCCTATGACAGAACCATCTCAACTCTGCGGTCCACATTTGCCGCCTCCTGAAATGTGATCTCGCTCCCGACCTCCTTGGCCATCTGAAGACGAATTGGCAGAATAAGACCATCAATAAACCTTCTCACCCTCTCTCTCTCAGTGGGAAGTATGATGAGAGCATGGCGAGCTAAATCGATGAACCTGGTCTCATACTGGGTAACAATCATGGAACCCTGCTGGAGGCGCTCAAACTGCCTCCGATAAGCCTCTCTCTGAGTAACAGGGAGAAACTTCTATAGAAACAACACTGTAAACTGTTCCCAAGTCAAATATGGCGATCCGGCTGGTCTCACTAAGCAATAATCCCTCCACCAAGTCTTGGCAGATCCAGACAAGCGAAATGTAGTAAAATCAACCCCATTGGTCTCAACAATACCCATGTTTCTGAGAACCTCGTGGAAGCTGTCAAGATAATCCTGGGGATCCTCAGTAGATGCACCGGCAAAAGTAGAAGTGAAGAGCTTGAACCTATCTAGTCTCCATAAAGCATCGACGTACATAGCCGCTCTATTGGCGGTCTGAGCTAAGGCACCCGACTGAACTACCCCAACTGACTGAACTGCTGGAGTCTGAATCTGGGGAGCTACCTGCTCCGGAGTGTGTGTAGCAGGAGTCTTAGCCCCTACTCCAGCCTGAGAAGTGGCTGGTGCTATAGGAAGCAAACCTGTTCGGGTGACTCTCTCCTTAAGGACCACCAATCGAACTAGGGCGTCCTGAAGAACTGGGGTGGCAATGAAACCCTTTGGGACCTGAGCTGGGCCCACCGAAGCTGCAGGAGCTGGAACCTCCTTATCATAATCAACATAAGGCTCCACGTCTGGAACTGCTGCTCGGGGCTGAGCTCTGCCCCTGCCTCGCCCTCGCCCTCTGCTCCTAATAGGAGCTGCTGCTGGGGGCTCGGGCCGCTGCGCGGTCGATGAGGAAGCGTGTGTCCTTGCCATATGTGAAAGAACAGAGTAGAAATTCAATCAGTATTGGGGAAATAGAACCGCAGGACAAGAAAAAACATATGTGAAGTTTTCCTAACTCAGTAGCCTCTGCGGGATAAATACAGACGTCTCCGTACTGATCCCTCAGACTCTGCCGAGCTTGTCCGTGAGTTGTGAGATCTAAGTAACCTAGTGCTCTGATACCAACTTGCCACGACCTGGATTTCCCACCATCGGGAGACGTGATGGCGCCTACTATTGGAGCTAGGCCAGCCAAGTATTAAAACATTTCTGATAACATTCGCAACAACATAAACAAAACGAGACAATTAAATAAAAGCGAAAGTTTTTTAACTTAGTTAACTGAAATTAAATGCTGAAGTTTAACATAATCCTCTACCCAAGATTGGTGTCACAATGTTCACGAACTTCTAAGATTTACTAAATACAATCGTCTGAAAGAAAATTATAAGTTGTTTGTTTCGGTACAAAAGATAACAAATAGAATAAAGAGAGAGAGAGACTCCGGGCCTGCGGATGTCAGCAAGGCTACCTCGGTGTCTCTAGACTGAAGTCAGCTCCCGATCAAAACCTACTGCTGAGGTCCAAAAGCTGCTCCTGGATCTGTTCAAAAGATGAACAGAGTGTAGCATCAGCACAACCGACCCCATGTGCTGGTAAGTGCTTGGCCTAACCCCGGCGAAGTAGTGACGAGGCTAGACAGGACCTACCAAAAACAACCTGTGCACATATATGCAATAAAAGGAAATATACAGAATTTAAACACATAAGAGGGGGGAGCATGCTATGGGGAGCTAACAGTTTCAAATAGAAATCCTCAATAATAGAAACAGATAACAAAGCCAGAATGTCAACAAGTATCAAAAGTCAACAATTTGCACGACATCACCCTTCGTGCTTTTACTCTCGTCCTCACCAAAACAATACACGACATCACCCTTCGTGCTTTACGCTCTTCCTCACCCAAACAACAATCACAAGGCAAATAGGGTAAGGGAATCAATAACCTCGAAGTAAATCAAATAACAACAAGTAATGAAAGAAACAACATAACTCGGATATCAACAAAGAATCAGAAAGCAACAAATGCACGACCTCACCCTTCGTGCTTTTACTCTCGTCCTCACCAAAGCAATCATATAAATGAAATATTCACGGCATCACCCTTCGTGCTCTTACTATCTTTCCTAACCATATAATCAATAAAATCGGCACGGAATGGTACATCGTGCGGCACGGTATCACCCTTCGTGCTTTACACTCTTTCCTCACAATAGCAAACAATGCACGACATTACCCTTCGTTCTTTATCACTCTTCCTCACCCAAACAACAATCACAAACAAGGGGCAAGGGAGTAGACGAATAATGATAGAAATCCCGACAAGGGAATACAAATAAACAGCTAACTCCCGGCATGGGAGCACAATTAAGAAGTTAAAAACTCGGCTAGGGAACAATATCAATAATCTCAGCATCCCGATAGGGGAGCAATTCAATAAATCTTTCTATTTCTTTCACTTTTACCTCTTATCACACTTTACCACCTGAGCCAATGCTCCAAAGGGGTTCAATCATTTCATATACCTTTACGCTTTATGATATACTCAAGCCAATGCTCCAAGAATGTACAAATCATAATTCTTCCTCAAACTCTTCACATTATATGGAATTTACCAATTTAACAAGGAAGAGGTATCATAAAATCCGAATAAATACAAATAAGACTCACGGTCATGCTAGACTCCGGTGTATAGATACTTGTCACCATGCCTTGGTCCAAAGAATAGCAATCAACCCTCAAATACCGCCTTTCCTTTAATATTTCAACTTCGAAACAACGATATCTAGGCATAATTAATTCAATAATATCAATAAAGACTCGATAACAAAATCTCATAGCTTAGATATGAAGTTCCTAGCATTTTTCCAAAAATACCACAATTCGGCCCCGACCCACATGGTCTAAACACGAGGCTCGAACCAAAACACGATTACCCATAACCCCACGAGTTCAAATATATAATTTATTTTAAGATTCGATCCCAAATTGAGGTTGAATCACTCAAAATTCCAAAAAACCTAACTCTACCCAAAACCCATAATTTCTACTCTAAATTACATGATTTAGGTTTAGAAACTCATTAATTAATGAAGGAAGATGAAGGAAATGAGTGGGAATTTACTTACCCAAGAAGCTTTGGTGAAGAAGTGCTCAACAATTCGCTCAAGAGCTGTGGAGAAGAAGAACTCGTGTGAAATATGGACTAAATCTCGTCACTGTTCTATTTTGGGTATTTAAAATCACTGGGCAAAATGCCCTATGCGATCGCGAAGAAGGTAATGCGATCGCATAGGATAAGGGGAAGGTGGTCATTGCGATCGCGGAAGGGATGCTGCGAACGCATAGAAGAAAAGGCTGTGCGTTCCAGGTTTGGACTTAATGAAACGCGAACGCGGATTAAAGGTTGCGTTCGCATTGAAGGATTTGGCAAAGCTATGCGATTGCGGATGAATCTATGCGATCGCATAGAACAAATGTGGGGCACCTGAAGGATTACTCTATGTGATCGCAATGCTACCTATGCGATCGCATAGAACTAGATACCAGAACACTAGAACTGAAACTTCTGCAACTTTTCTAAGGCCAAAACCACTCCGAAACACTTCCGAAACACTCCCGAGCCCTCGGGGCTCCTAACCAAACACACATACTAACTCAACAACATCCTACGAAGTTAACCATGCGATTAAATCGCCAAAATAACATCAAAATCAATTAATCGAGCTTCAAAATCATAATTTTTTTATCAAACTTCATAGATTTTCAAATTTAGGAATTCAAGTCCGAATCACGTCAAACGACGTCCGATTTCAACCAAATTTCACAGAAGGCGATTACACCACACATAAGACCTGTACTAGGCGCCAGAACCATAATACGGGCCCTATACCAATGCTTTCTAATTCATTTTCATTTCAAATTTCCAAATAAATTTCAGAAAAATAATTTCTTTTAAAAATTCATTTCTCGGGCTCGGGACCTCGGATTTCGATTCCAGACATACGTCCGAGTCCCATATTTTTCTACGGACCCTCCGGGATCGTCAAATTACGGGTCCGGTACCGTTTACCCAAAATGTTGACCAAAGTCAACTTTAACCATTTTAAAGCCACAATTTATCAAATTTCACATAATTTAACACATAAGCTTTTCCAGCTACGCGCCCAGACTGCGCACGCAAATCGAGATAACTAAAGGTGAGGTTTTCAAGGCCTCGGAAGCGCAAAAAAAGGGAGAAAACCGGTGGTGACCCTTTGGGTCGTCACATTGTTGTTGTTGTTGTTGTTGGCTATAATATATTATTAGTGTTCTCCCCTTATTCTAAGGATTTACGGAGCTTTCACTTTCTTTTATTCAACAATATATATTTGATTATTGAAACTGTTGAAGGATGACAAGTTATATGTTATATTTACTTTATCAATTTGTATATGATTGCTAAATACATATTAAACTGTTTAATTAGAAACAAAATCACTTGACTTAAGCAAAGTCATAACAACCAATAAATCCTTAATCTACTTTAGCTGTATCAATCTGCAATTTCAACTAAATCGGCATTTATTTCTCAATCCATTGTAAAATAATATTTCTTTTGTATAATCATATGGTATTCAGTATACACAATATTCTGGATTGTTAGAAACTTGAATATCATGTTTAACAATTCTTGGTTGCGTGAACAAATAAATTCCCAGAGAGTGAAGTAATGAAACTCACAATTCCTTGTGTTATAGTTCACAGACAGAAACTAACTATATTTTCTTTTCATTTCAAGTACCCAGTGATATTATTAGATCTCTAGATATTACTAAGTGGCATGCTAAAAGTGAACGATGACATCTCTCATATATGAAGAAATGTATTTACCTCTTCCACCTTACATATTGAATTTTAAATATTGCTAAATTCTAACTTGAATAAGAGAAATAAACAATAATAAGATATTAAATAAAGACTAAATGAGTGAAAGGGGGTTACACTAATTTGGAATATTAAAAGATACATTAAGAAGCGGATTTTCAAGAATATAACGACAAAATTGCATAAATGAAGCTATTATCTTGACAATAAAAGAGTGAAATATTTATTCAACTGTGAAAAAGGGAGACATAAGAATTTTTAATCAGCAAAGCTTGTGGTAGGATAGATGAGTTCGAGCTCTTGAAAAGAGAAATTATTGATAGGAAGATTCTATCCCAATGAAGAAATACATTAAAAATGTTTATCTTTTCATTTCTTTTTAGTTTCTATTTCTTTTCCTTTTTGTTTCCCTTCTTTTTTTATCATTTTCTTAAAAATTTAATTGAGAAAAACAAAAAATATATCAATCTTATGAAATAGTATCAACAATTCATATTAAAAAAATTCTAAGAGGAAGACTTGAGAGGAAGAATAAAAAAGCGGGTGCCATATATCAAGTTTATATCTCCAAGATTACAGCATTACCATTTTTGCCATTATATTTTTATTTTTCTATAATTCTCATATATTCCAATATTTAGCCTAAGATGTTTCTCATGTATTCTTTCCGTCAAAAACTTTATAGAAGATTAAAATAATCATGAAATTATGATAGAATAATAAAAGCTAACATGTCTCAAATGTAAAAAATTATGTTTTTATTAAAACTATTATAACACTATTAAATTATATTTAATTTTTTCCAGCCGCGCGAAGCGCGGGGCAATTACACTAGTATGAAAAGAAAAAGGCAGTTAAAGAGGTCATCACAATAATTAAATTTATTTTTTATTTAATTTAATATATAAAATATAGAGTAAGAATATATATTAAATATTTTAATCCGTAAAACATATAGCTAGAAAAATAATAATATTGGTTATCTAGTATATTTATTTATTGTTTACATGATGATTTGAATAATCAAAACTTATCAATCAGTATAAATCAAAAATATATTTTATAAATTATTATATAACGAGAATGTCAAGACCCAATTCCATTATAGGTCATGATGGCACCCAACACCACTGTTGGGCAAGCCAACGCGGAAATATTAATAAGTTCTAGTTTTACTTTACTAAAACAGTTACAGCAATTTCTTTACAGCAATGTTGGATCGGGCCGTACGTCTCTCGGTGTTATTTGCGCATGCTTTACTTAGTATTTCTCGGTGGACTGAACTTCATATATGCCTTGAAAATGTAAATGGATACCATGACATTATTTGGAAAAAGAACTGTTACTCATTGCCATAAAACGTTAATAAATTGTGCTATCCATGTTTATTATAAATTCTTCTCATATTATTTGACCCTAGTAAGTATCAAGTCGACCTCTCATCTCTAATTCTTTGAGATTAGACGGGATGCTTACTGGGTACATATTGTTTATGTACTCATACTACACTTTTGTACTTAATTGTACATGATCTGAGGCAGGTGCATCTGGCTATCAATCTGGTGCGCATCCCTGATCGGACTCGAGACTTCTACGGTGAGCTGCTTCCCTCCCATGCCGTTCAGCACCCTAAAGAAGTCTTTCTTATATATTTTGCTGTCTATTCTGCTTCCGACAGTAGGATAGTGTGATTCTTTTGTATATTCTACTAGTTGCTCACAACTTATGACACCAGGTCTTGGCACACACATTAGTAGACTGTATGATTTTGGGGTTGTATAATTATTATGACTTTATTAATCATTTCTGATTTTTATTTCAACTTAAAGAATTATTTCAACTATTTTTGGGTAAAGGTAAATGAAAGTTTATTTAGTATCTTCTGCATTGGCTAGCCCGACAATGGTGTTGGGCGCCATCATGACCTATTATGGAAATGGGTCGTGACAACATGGTATCAGAGAGCTAGGTTCACGTAGGTCTCACAAGTCATGGGAAAACCTAGTAGAGTCTTGTAGATCGATACGGAAATGTCTGTATTTATTCGAGAGGCTATAGAGTATTAGGAAAACTACTCTTTATTCATTTCATATCGTGCATTGGTTGGTATAGTAAATTTCCCTCTTCTATTCTCTCACAGATGGTGAGGACACGCACGATTGATGTTCCAGACCCGGGCGGAGCTGCTCCCCCCATTGCTAGAGGCCGAGGCAAAGGCTGGGGGAGGGCACCGACCCATGATAGGGGACGAGGGCATTCTCGATCTATTCCAGTAGTACCACCAGTAGATCCTGCGGGAGATCCTATTATCGAGGAGCAGGGCGAGGTGCCCGTGACTGAGCCTACCCCTATAGACTTTGTGACAGCATCGAGATTCTAGGAGGTCATGGGCTGTATGATGCGGTTTATGGACTCTATGACTCATGCTGGTTTAATTTCAGCAGATCCGGCTACATCACAGACGGGAGGGGGAGCACAGACCCCTACTACTTAGGCTCCCGGTCACGTAGCCATAGTGTATCAGACTCCGAGTGCACTACACATACATGGGGCTCAGCTAGTTGCTGTAGTGGCACCCCAACCCAGGCCAGCTGCGAATGGCGATCCGCAGAAGTTATTGGATAGATTGACTAGGATTCACCCTCCTATCTTCGGGGGTTAGTGACATGAGGATGCCCTGGACTTCATTGATGGGTGCAGGGATAGACTGCACAACATGAGGATATTGGAGTCGCATGGAGTTGACTTTACTACTTTTTAGCTAGAGGGCAAGGCCCGTAGATGGTGGCAGTCCTATGTTCTTGGCAGGCCAGCAGGTTCTCCTCCCCTCACTTGGGGTCAGTTCACACAGTTATTCTTGGATAGGTACATTCCGCCCTTTGAGCGGGGGGAGTTGCGGTATCAGTTTTAGCATCTTGAGCAGGGTCAAATATCGGTGACCGATTATGAGGCGAGGTTCTCTGAGTTGTCTCGCCATGCAATTATGATCATTCCCACCGATGCAGAGAGAGTGTGGAGATTCGTTGCGGGTTACACCCCACTATTCGAGTTGGCATGGCTCGAGAGGTGGATATGGGTAGTAAGTATCAGCTAGTGGAAGAGATTGCTCGCAGGATTGAGGGGTACCGCTAGAGGGGTAGAGAGTAGATGCAGCAGGATATGAGGGCTAGATTTTAGGGAGAGTTCATAGGTGCCCCAGATAGGGGTAGAGGTCACTTCGGGAGGGGTCAGCCCAGCAGACCCCTATATTCGGCACCACCACCCCCTCCCAAAGGTGCTCCAGTGAGGCCTTATTTCAGTGCGATGCCGGAGAGTTCTTACCGCCCACCAGCTGTTCAAGGTTCCTCCGGTGGGTATTCTAGTTATAAGGGTTCTTCCAATGCTCACTTTAGTACCATCGCTAGAGAGTTCATATTGCCCCCCAGCCATCCAGGGTTCTTCTAGTGGGTATTCGGGTCAACAAGCTCAGACTTCAGGGCAGCAGGCTATGGTACTAAGGATATGCTACGAGTGTGGAGATCCGAGTCACATGAAGAGGACCTGCCCTAGACTTTGGGGCAAGGCAGTGCAACACGGTCAACAGCCTATGACTTCACCACCGGTCGCCCCGCCACCTAGAGGTGGAGGCCAGCCAGCCCGCGCTCCAGCCAGATTTTATTTGACCCAAGGTCTACTTATTCATATGTATCATCTTGGTTTGCACGTTTTCTGGTTATTTCTCCTGAGCCTTTGGGCACTCCTGTTCATGTGTCCACTCATGTGGGTGATTCTGTGGTTGTGGATCGGATCTACTGGTCCTGTGTGGTCACACTCTGTGGTTTCAAGACTAGAGCAGATCTCCTGTTTCTTGATATGATCGATTTTGAGGTCATCCTGGGCATGGATTGGTTATCTCCACATCACGCCATCCTAGATTGCCATGCCAAAACTATTTCACTAGTGATGCCAGGTTTTTCGAGGTTGGAGTAGAAGGAGTCCATAGTTGATACACCTAGTTGGGTTATTTCCTTCCTAAAGGCTCAGCATATGGTCGAGAAGGGGTGTTTGGCTTATCTATCTTATGTTCGGGATACCGCCGTAGATTCTCCGACGATTGATTCAGTTCCAGTAGTTTGGGAGTTTGCCGATGTATTTTATTGTGATCTTCTAGGCATGCCACCGGATCGTGATATTGATTTATGTATTGATTTGGCTCCGGGCACCCAACCTATATCTATTCCACTGTACAGTATGGCTCTTAAAGAGTTTTAAAAGTTGAAGGAGCAGCTTGATGAGTTGTTAGCGAAGGGGTTTGTTAGGTCCAATGTATCACCTTGGGGTGCACCGGTGTTAATTGTGAAGAAGAAGGATGGGACTATGTGGATGTGCATTGATTACCGCCAGTTGAACAAAGTCACCATCAAGAACAAGTACCCATTGCCTCATATTGATGATTTGTTCGACCAGTTGCAGGGTGCTAGGGTATTCTCTAAGATAGACTTGAGGTCAGGGTACCATCAGCTGAAGATTCAGGACTCAGATGTTCCAAAGACTGCATTCCTAACTAGATATGGCCATTATGGGTTTTTAGTGATGTCCTTTGGCTTGAATAATGCCCCAGTAACATTTATAGACTTGATGAACAGGGTGTTCAGGCCTTATATTGATTCATTTTTCATCGTCTTCATGGATGACATCTTGATATACTCCCCTATCTTGGGGGAGCACGAGCAAAATTTGAGAGTAGTGCTTCAAACCTTGCGAGAGCAGAAGCTATATTCTAAGTTCTCCAAGTGTGAGTTTTGGCTAGAGTCGGTGGCATTCTTGGGGAATGTTGTATCAGGAGAGGGTATTAAGGTGGATCCCAAGAAGATAGAGGCAGTTCAGAGTTGGCCACACCGTACCTCAGTGACCGAGATCAGGAGTTTCCTGGGGTTAGCAGGTTACTACAGACGATTCGTGCAGGGCTTTTCATCTATTTCATCACCTTTGACTAGATTGACCCAGAAGAGTGCTCCTTTCCGTTGGTCTAATGATTACGAGGAGAGCTTTCAAAAGCTCAAGACAGCTTTGACTACAGGATCGGCTCTTGTATTGCCTTCCGGCTCGAGGATGTATACGGTATATTGCGATGCTTCACGCGTTAGCTTGAGATGTGTATTGATGCAGGAGAGGAGAGTTATTGTATATGCTTCGCGTCAGCTGAAGGTTCATGAGAAAAATTATCCTGTGCACGACCTAGAGTTGGCCGCGATTATTTATGCCCTTAATATATGGAGGCATTATCTGTATGGGGTATCATGTGGGGTCTATACTGATCATCGCAGCTTGCAACATATATTCAAGCAGAGGGATCTTAATTTGAGGCAGCGCATGTGGCTTTAGTTACTGAAGGATTTTGATATCATCATTCTTTATCACTCGGGTATGGCAAATAGGGTCGCGGATGCCTTGAGTAGAAAGGCGGAGAGCATGGGTAGCTTGGCATTCATTCCAGCAGCGGAGAGGCCACTAGCTTTGTACATTCAGTCCTTGGCTAACAGACTTGTGAGGTTGGACATTTCAGAGCCCAGCCGATTTCTTGCGTGTGTGGTCGCTCAGTCTTCATTATTGAGGCAGATCATGGACCGACAGTTCGATGAACCACATCTGGCGGTTCTTAGAGAGACGATACTTCAGGGAGGTACAAAGGAGGTTTCTATTGGCGAGGATGGTGTTTTGCGACTCCAGGGTCATTTATGTGTTCCTAATGTTGATGGCCTGAAGGAGAGGATTCTAGAGGAGGCGCATAGTTTGCGGTATTCCATTCATTCGGGTACTACGAAGATGTACCGTGACTTGAGGCAACATTATTGGTGGTGGAGGATGAAGAAAGACATAGTGGAGTATGTAGCCAGGTGTTTGAATTGCCAGCAAGTCAAGTATGAACACCAGAGGCCGGGTGGCCTACTTCAACAGATGCTTATACGAGAGTGGAAATGGGAGTGCATCACCATGGATTTCGTAGTTGGGCTGCCGCGGACCTTGCGGAAGTTTGATTTAGTATGGGTCATTGTTGATAGATTGACCAAGTCGGCCCACTTCATCCCAGTGGCGACTACTTACCCAGCAAAGAGGTATGCTCAGATTTACATTTGGGAGATAGTCCGGTTGCACGGTATGCCTATTTCCATCATATCAGATAGAGGCCCTCAGTTCACTTCCCATTTCTGGAGAGCGGTTCAGAGTGAGTTGGGGACCCGTGTAGAGCTCAACACAACATTCCATCCTCAGACCGACGGGCAGTCAGAGCGGATAGTTCAGATTTTAAAGGACATGCTCAGGGCATGTGTGATTGACTTTGGAGGGCAGTGGGATCAGTTCTTTCCCTAGGCGGAATTTGCATACAACAATAGCTATCAGTCCGGCATAGTGATGGCTTCATACGAGGCTTTATATGGTTGCTGTTGTCATTCTCCTATCGGGTGGTTTGAGACTGGTGAGGCTAAGTTATACGATACATATTTGGTACAGGATGCTTTGGAAAAGGTGAAGTTAATCCAGGAGAGGCTTCGCACAGCTCAGTCTAGAAAGAAGAGCTATGCGGATAAGAAGGCGCGTGATGTATCGTTCATGGTTGGCGAGAAGGATCTCTTGAAAGTCTCACCAATGAAAGGCATTATGAGGTTCGGGAAGAAGGGCAAGTTGAGACCAAGATCTATTGGTCCCTTTGAGGTGTTGAGACGAGTTGAGGAGGTTGCCTTTGAGCTTGCTTTACCCCCCAGCCTATCGGGGGTTCACCCGGTTTTTCATGTATCGATGCTTCGAAAGTA
Source organism: Nicotiana tabacum (assembly GCF_000715075.1). NCBI lineage: Eukaryota > Viridiplantae > Streptophyta > Magnoliopsida > Solanales > Solanaceae > Nicotiana > Nicotiana tabacum. The sequence goes on from NC_134082.1 coordinate 140,966,033, forward strand.
TCATGCTGACTTGTCCCATGTGTTAGACTTTAGTACTATTCAGCTGGACGAGAGTTTGGGTTATGAGGAGGAGCCAGTTGCCATTATTGATAGACAGGATCGCTAGTTGAGGTCCAAGAGGATTTCTGCGGTAAGGGTCCAGTGGAGGAGCCAACCAATCGAGGAGGTGACCTGGGAGTCCGAGGAGGACATACTGAGCAGATATCCACATTTATTCAGCAGCTCAGGTACTTTTCTATGTCCGTTCGAGGACGAACGTTTGTTTAAGAGGTGGAGAATGTAATGACCCGCCCGGTCATTTTGCCTTTTAGAACCCTGTTCCCTTAAATAAAACTTCTGGTGCTTGCTTTAGCTAATTTTCGACTTGCGAGGACAGTTGGTTCGGGATTTGTAAGAGTTTGGAGTGAAATATGCCCATTTGATTCCTTAGAATTTTCTTAAAAGACTAAGTTTGACTTTGGTCAACATTTTGAGCAAACAGACCCGGATTTGTGATTTGACGGTCTTGGAGGGTCCGTGGGTGAATATGGTACCTGGGCGTATGCCCGGAATCAAATTCCGAGGTCCCTAGCCCGAGTAATGAATTTTTATTAGAATTTATTAATCTAAAGTTTTAAGGATTTAAAGAAACTAATTAATGATTGATTTCATAGGTATCAGGCTCGTATGTTGGTTCCGAAGCCTGGTACATGTCCGAAATATCATTTAAGACTTACCTGTAAAATTTGGAGTCAATCCGAGTAGTTTAAGGGCGTTTTGGCCCGTTAGAGGAAAATTAAGAACTTGAAGTTCATAAGTTTGATTCATTTAGTTTTAGGGGGTGATTCCTAGATTTAGCATTGTTTCAGGTGATCTGAAGGTTCGAGTAGGTTCGTCTCATAATTTTAGACTTGTCGGTATGTTCTAGCGGGCCCCGGGAGCCTTGAGCATCAATCGTACAAGGCTCGAATGAATTGGAAATTTTTGAGAAGAGCTGAAGCTGCTGCTTCTGTCATAACTGCACCTGCGGTTGGTGGACCGCAGGTGCGAGACCGCAGAAGCGGTCCTTTCTTCGCAAATGCGGCCTAGGGCAGGGCGGGCCAGGAACCGCAGAAGCGGCTCCGCAGATGCGGCCTCAGGACCGCAGAAGCGGTCCGAGCCATTTTAGCCCCTTTCGCAGATGCGGTCTTCTTATCGAAGATGCGGTCCCTAGACCGCAGATGTGTAAATTGCTGAGGCAGTGAGGTTCATTTAATACGGGTTCTAAGTCATTTTTATCACTTTTTCACTCTTCCATGGGCGATTTTAGAGCTTTTGTGAGAATATCTTCACCTAGCATCTTGAGGTAAGCATGCTCTATCTATTTCTAGTTTAATGATTTTGTCTTGGGTAGATTAAACACTAGTATTAAGGTGAAATCATGGGGTTAGAGCAAAAACCTACGGTTTTAGTAAAAGTTAGATTTAACCACGAAATTTGCTATGGAATAAATTAGAAATCATATATTATCGATCCTTAGGTTATAGAGAACAACTTTCTTCAAAAAATTTCGGAATCCGGGCACGTGGGCCCGAGGTCAGATTTTAAGAAACTTGTGTTAAAGGTTGGGAAATTGCTTAAATGGTTAGAATTCGATCTTGTGAACCTATATTGACTAGTTCTTACCTCATTTAACTAGTTTGGGATCGTTCGGCTCCGAATTGAGGGCTTGGACTCGTTCTTGGTATTGGAAGTGCACTTTGGAGCGAGGTAAGTCTCCTTTCTAACCTTCTAAGAGGGAATTGTCCCCATAGGTGTAATAATTAAAATAATTGCTATTATAGCGGGGGCTACGTACGCACTAGGTGACGAGAGTCCGTGCGTAGCTACTACTATGTTAAGTCCGGGTAGTCTAGGACCCAAAAGCATGCTATACGTGATATTCTTGTAACTTGATGATAAATTCGAATTTGTATAAATAATTTTGATTAAGGTAAATGAGACTAGTGGAGGAACCTTATCCTGTTTGGTCTTTTAAAAGAGAATTTGGATATTCCTGTGAATAACTACCCCTCCGATATATATTATTGTCTGCATGTTGTTGAGCTTATTTATATTTGACCACGTCGCACGTGCGATTCGCGAGCGGGGTAATAGATGCATATATGGTTCGATCCATTCGACCCTCGGCAGTTGCACACTTTACTTTTATGTTGGATCAGGCCGTACGTCCCTCTGTGTTATTTTCGCATGCTTTACTTAGTATTTCTCGGTGGACTGAACTTCATATATGCCTTTAAAATGTAGATGGATACCATGGCATTATTTGGAAAAAGGACTGTTACTCATTGCCATAAAACATTAATAAATTGTTCTATCCATGCTTATTATAAATTCTTCTCATATTATTTGACCCTAATTAGTATCAAGTCGACCTCTCGTCTCTACTTTTTCGAGATTAGACGGGATACTTACTAGGAACATATTATTTATGTACTCGTACTACACTTCTATACTTAATTGTACAGGATCTGAGGCAGGTGTATCTAGCTATCAGTCTGGTGCGCATCCCTGAGCGGACTTGATACTTCTACAGTGAGTTGCTTCCCTCCCATGCCGTTCAATAGCCTGAAGAAGTCTTTCTTATGTATTTCTGCTATCTATTCTGTTTCGGACAGTATGATAGTGTGATGCTTTTGTATATTCTACTAGTTTCCCATAGCTTGTGACACCAGGTCTTGGCACACACATTATTAGACAGTATCATTTTGGGGTTGTGTGATTATTATGACTTTATTAATCATTTCTGATTTTTATTTCATCTTAAATAATTATTTCAACTATTTTTGGGTAAAGGTAAATGAAAGTTTATTTAGTATCTTCCGCGTTGGCTTGCCCGACAATGGTGTTGGGCGCCATCATGATCTATTATGGAAATGGGTTGTGACAATGTACCAAGTAAGTATCCCATCTAATCTTGAAGAAGTAGAGACGAGAGAGCGACTTGATACTTACTAGGATCAAATAATATAATAATGTGTTATGCTAAGCATGACTATCACAAACAAGTAACAACTAATAACAAGAAGTGATAGGTCATTTCCTGGATAATATTGCAGTTAGCCATTTACATTTCAAGGCATTTAACTAGGTAAGTCATAAATAAGATTTCACATAGATATCATGCGCACATTATGCCGAGGTCGTGCGGCCTGGTCCAACAGAAAAGAAATTGTGCACTGCTAGAGAGTCCAATGGCGCGAACCATAGATGCATCTATTTCTACCGAGGCGATTGGCCCGAACCACAAATATCAATTATCATCAAGAAGGTACATAAATTATATTTAAATAAATTCATACAAGTGTTCAAGCAAGTGCATACGTTCACATATGTTCATTTCCAAATCTTTAGCATATCCTAAGTGATCTCATTAGCATGAAAGGATATAAACATTTACAAATATAGCATGATACGGGTCCTAAACTACCCGGACAATTAACATAATAGTAGCCGCGCACGAAGTCTCGTCACCTAGTGCATACGTAAACCCCGCATTTAGTGGCAAATTATTTAATTATTTTATCTATGGGGACAATTCCCTCTTACAAGGTTAGAAAGGAGACTTACGTCGCTTCACGTCCTACTTTCTTGTCCAAGCTTAATCCCAAACCCTCAATTTGGTGCCACACACTCCAAAACTATCCAAATAGCATAGAAACTAATCAATATAGGCTTAAAAGTTCATATCCCAACAATTAGGGTGGTTCCCCAACCCAAATTACAAGATTCCTAAAATTCGACCCCGCGCCCACATGCCTGGATTCTGAAAATATTTGAAGAAAGTTGTTACCCATATCCTAAGGATCAAGAATATATGATTTTTACTCCATTCCATAACAAATTTCTTAGTTAAATCTTGCCTTATCAAAAACCTAGTTTTCACTCAAATCCCATGGTTTTTACTAATTTTAGTGTGTTAATCTACCCAAAACCCAAGTATTAAACTCACATTAAGTAGAAATAGCTTACCTCACAATGCTAGGTTGAAATCCCCTCTTTGAAAGCTCCCAAATCGCCCAACTGTAGAAGTAAAATGAAATAAATGACCTAAGTACCATTTTTAAAAGCTTTGATCAGGCCTTTGATGTTGCATTTGCGACATCATGCTCGCAAATGCAAAGTCACAATTGCAACAAAAAGTTCGCAAATGCGAACTGTGCCTTCCTCTGTATTTATCGTAAATGCGATAGAGGGGTCGAAGTTGCGGACCCTGCTGGGTTCGCAAATGTGAAGACAGCATCGCAAATGGGACCACTGCCCCCAGCCAGGCTTCATCGCAAATGTGACGCTTACCTCGCAAATGCGAGTTTGCAAATACGAACAGTTTCCTCGCATTTGCGAGACCTGCAACCTTGCCCAGAAATACCAGAAATATGGGGTGTTTTTCATCCCCAACCTATTCCCGAAACTCACCCGAGCCCTTGGGGATCCACTCCGAACACTCACACAAGTCCAACAACATTTTACAAACTTGTTCGAGGGTCCGAAATAACAACCGAAATAACATCTAAAACTATGAATTCAACACCAAAACGCATGAAATCCTTAAGAACATTCAAATTCCTATTTTTACAACCAGACATCCGAATTACGTCAAATCAGTCCGTTTCTAACCAAATTTCACATAGAAGACTTAAATGTTATATTGGACCTGTACCGGGCTCCAAAACCAACATACGTGCCCGATACCAACATGATCAAGCATTATTCAATTTCTTTAAATCCTAAGGATTTCCATTTAACAATTTCTAACAAAAATTCATTACTCGAGCTAGGGACCTCGAAATTCGATTCAGGGCATACGCCCAAGTCCTATATTTTCCTACGGACTCTCCGAGACTGCAAAACACAAGTTCGGGTCCGTTTACAAAAAATGTTGACCAAAGTAGAACTTAGCCTTTTAAGCAAATCTTAGGGAATCAAGTGTGCCTATTTCAACCCAAACTCTTCCAAATCCCGAACCAACCATCCCCGCAAGTCGTAAATTAGTTAAAGCAAGCGCGAGAAATCTTATTTAGGGGGACGGGGTTCTAGAAAGTAAAACGACCAGTTGAGTCGTTACATTCTCCACCTCTTAAACAAATGTTAAAGCTCGAACGGACATAGAAAAGTACTTGAGCTACGAAAAAAATGGGGATATCTGCTCTGCATGTCCTCCTCGGACTCTCAGGTTGCCTTCTCGACTGGTTGGACCCTCCACTAGACCTTTACCGCGGAAATATTCTTGGACCTCAACTGGCGATCCTGCCTATCAATAATTGCAACTGCCTCCTCCTCATAACCTAGACTCTCATCCAGCTGAATAGTACTGAATTCTAACACATGGGACAAGTCGGCATAATAATTCCACAACATCGATACATGGAAAACTGGATGAACTCCCGATAAGCTGGGGGTAAATCAAGCTCGTAAGCAACCTCCCCAACTCGCCTCAACACCTTAAATAGGCAAATAAACCTTGGTATCAACTTGCCCTTCTTCCCGAATCTCATAATACCCTTTATCGGCGAGACTTTCAAGAAGACCTTCTCGCTAATCATGAATGATACATATCGTGCCTTCTGATCCACGTAACTCTTCTGTCTGGACTGTACTGTGCGATGCCTTTCCTGAATCAACTTTACCTTTTTATAGGCATCTTTCACCAAGTCTATACCATACAACTTAGCCTCACCAGGCTCAAACCACCCGATAGGAGAACGACATCGCCGACCATATAAAGCCTCAAATAGAGCCATCTCGATGCTGGATTGATAGCTGTAGTTGTAAGCAAGCTCCACCAAGGGAAAAAACTGATCTCACTGCCCTCCAAAGTCAATCATACATGCTCTAAGCATGTCTTCCAAAATCTGAACTGCCCGCTCTGACTACCCGTTGGTTTGTGGATGAAATGTTGTGCTAAGCTCCACAAGGGTCCCCAACTCACTCTAAACGGCTCTCCAAAAACGAAAAGTGAACTGAGGGCGTCTATCCGATACGATGGAAACGGGCACACCATGCAACCGGACTATCTCCCGAATGTAAATCTAAGCCAATATCTCTGAAGTGTAAGTAGTCATAATCGGAATAAAGTGTGCCGACTTGGTAAACCTATCAACAATGACCCACACTCCATCAAACTTCTGCAAGGTCTGGGGCAACCCAACTACGAAGTCTATAGTAATGCGCTCCTACTTCCACTCGGGTATAGGCATCTGTTGAAGTAGGTGACCTGGCCTTTGGTGTTCATACTTAACCTGCTGGCAATTCAAACACCTACCAACATAATCCACTATGTCTTTCTTCATCCTCCGTCACCAATAATGCTGCCTCAAGTCACAATACATCTTCGTAGCAACCGGATGAATGGAATACCGTGAACTATGTGCCTCCGCTAGAATCCTCTCCCTCCAGCCATCAACATTAGGAACACATACGCAACCCTAGAGTCGCATGATACCATCCTCGCCAATAGAAACCTCCTTGGCATTACCCTGTAGCACCATCTCTCTGAGAACTGCCAAATGCGGATCATCGAACTACCGGGCCTTAATCTCCTAATTAATGAAGACTGAGCAACAATACACGCAAGGACTCGGTTGGGCTCTAAAATATCCAACCTCACAAGTTTGTAAGCCAAAGACTGAATGTCCAAGGATAGTGGCCTCTCCTCTGTTGGGATGAATGCCAAGCTACCCATACTCTCTACTTTCCTGCTTAAGGCATCTGCGACCACATTTGCCTTGCCCGGATGATAAAGAATGACGATGTCATAATCCTTCAATAACTCAAGCCATCTACTTTACCTCAAATTGAGATCCCTCTGCTTGAACGAATGATGTATGCTGCGATGATCAGTGTAAACCTCACATGACACCCCATACAGATAATGCCTCCATATCTTAAGAGCATGAACAATCGCCACCAACTCTAGATCATGCATAGGATAATTCTTCTCATGAATCTTCAGCTGGCATGAAACATATGCAATAACTTGCCCCTCCTGCATCAATACACAACCCAAGCCACGTGAAATGTCACAATATACCATATATATCCCTGAAATGGAAGGCAACACAAGAACTTGTGTTGTAGTCAAAGCTGTATTAAGATTCTGAAAGCTTGCCTCACAATCATCGGACCAATGGAAAGGAGCACCCTCCTAGGTCAATCTAGTTATAGGTGATGTAATAGACGAGAATCCTTGCACGAATCATTTGTAATAACCTGCTAACCACAGGAAACTCCTGATCTCGGTCACTGAAGTAGGACGTGGCCAAATCTAAACTGCCTCAATCTTCTTGGGATCCACCTTAATACCCTCTCCTGATACAATATGGCCCAAGAATTCCACTGACTCGAGCCAAAACACACACTTGGAGAACTTAGTATATAGCTGCTACTCTCACAAGGTCTAAAGCACTACTCTCAAATGTTGCTCGTGCTCCCCAGGCTACGTGAGTATATAAAGACGTCGTCTATGAAGGCGATGACAAAAGAATAACTATAAGGTCTGAACACCCTATTCATCAGGTCCATAAATGTTGCTAGGGCATTAGTCAAGCCAAAGGACATCACCATAAACTCATAATGATCATATCTGGTCCAAAATGCGTCTTCCGAACATTCGATTCCCGAATCTTCAACTGATGGTACCCTAACCTCAAGTTGATCTTAGAGAACACCTTAGCACCCTACGACTGGTCGAACAAATCATCAATGCGCGGTAACAGGTACTTGTTCTTTATGGTAGCCTTGTTCAACTGGCAGTATTCAATGCACATCCGCAAGGTCCTATCCTTCTTCTTTACGAACAACACTGGTGCACCCCAAGGTGACACACTTGGTCTAACAAACCCCTTTGCTAACAACTCCTCAAGCTGCTCCTTCAACTCCTTCAACTCTTTCGGGGCTATACAGTACAGTGGAATAGATATAGGCTGGGTGCCTAGAGAAAAATCAATATAGAAATCAATATCATAATCTGGTGGCATGCCAAGAAGATCAGAAGGAAGCACATTAGTGAACTCTCGAACTATTAGAACTAAATCAATTGTTGGAGACTCTATGGTAGTGTCCCGAACATAAGCCAAATAAGTCAAACACACCTTCTCGGCCATATGCCTAGCCTTTAGGAAAGAGATAACTCGACTAGATGTATCAACTGTGGAACCCTTCCACTCCAACCCTGGCAATCCTGGCATCACTAATGTAATAGTCTTGGCATGGCAATCAAGGATGGTGTGGTATGGAGATAACCAATCTATGGCTAAGATGACCTCAAAGTCGTCATATCAAGCAAAAGGAGATACGTTCTAGTCTCAAAACCACAGAATATGACCACACAGGACCGATAGATCCAATCCACAACCACAGAATCACCCACAGGAGTAGACACATGAATAGGAGTGCCCAAAGGCTCAGGAGGGATAGCTAGGAAACGAGCAAACAGAGATGATACATATTAATAGGTAGACCCTAGATTAAAAAATACCGAAGCATCTTTATTGTAGACGAAAATAATACCTGTGATAACGACATCTGAGACCAATGCATCTAGTCTGGTCGGAAGGGCATAGAATCTAGCTGGAGCGTCGGCTGGCTGGCCTCCACCTGACTGAGCAGTAGCTGGCTGACCTCTCCCTGTATGGCCTCCACCTCTAGGGCGGCCTCTATCACTCTGTCCCCCGTCTCTAGGCGGTTGGGCAACCGGTGCTGCAATCATGGGCTACTAACCCTACTATACTGCCTTGCCCTAAAGTCTGGGGTAGTACCTCCTCATATGACCCAGGTCTCCACACTCAAAAGAACCCATGGTGTGGTGGCCTACTGTCCTGACGGTTGACCCTGATAGCCTGTAGACCCACTAAAAGAAGCCTAAATAGCTGGTGGACGGTATGAACTCTCCGGTATAGCACTGAAATAAGAACTAGAAGAACCCTGGGGACCTGAAAAACCACTAGAGGAACTATGGATAGCTGGTGAGGGATAATAACTCTTTGGTATGACACTAAAATAGGCGCGTACTAGAGCACTAGGTGGTGGTGCTAAATATGGGGGCCTCCTAGGCTGACCCCTTCCAACCTGACCTCTACCCCTAGCTGGGGCACCTCTGAACTCTCCGGAGAATCTAGCCCTCTTGTCCTACTGTATCTGCTCCATACCTCTCAAACGGTAGCCCTTATCCTCTAAGCAATCTCCACCACTAGCTGATAAGAAGTCCCCATCTCCACATCTCGGGCCATGTTGGCCCTAATGCCATAATGCAACCATATAATGAACCTCCGCACCCTCTCTACGTCAGTAGGAAGTATCATCATTGCATGACGGGATAACTTAGAAAACCTCGCCTCATAGTCGGTCACGGACATCTGACCCTGCTCAAGTTGCTCAAACTGATACCGCAGCTCTTCCATCTCAGAGGGTGGAATATACCTGTCCAAGAATAACTGTGTGAACTGACACCAAGTGATGGGAGGAGAACCTGCTGGCCTGCCAAGAACATAGGATTGCCACCATCTACGGACCCTGTCCTCCAGCTGGAAAGTAGTGAAGTCTACCCCATACGACTCCAATATCCTCATGTTGTGTAGTTTGTCCCTACACCCATAAATGAAGACAGGAGGGTGTAGCCTGGTGCATTTGTCCAATAACTTCTACGGATTACCATCTGCAGCTGGTCTGGGCTCGGGCACCACTGCAGCAACTGGCTTGGCCCCATCCGTGGGTAGTACACCCGGAGTCTGATACACTGCAGTTGCATGACCAGGAGCCTGAGCAGTAGGGGTCTGTGCTCCCTGTCATACCTGCGATGTAGCTGGATCTGTTGGAAATAAACCAGCCTGAGTCATGGTGTCCATGAACCGCAGCATACAGCCTATGACTTTCTGGAAACTCGGTGCTATCGTAAAGTCTACTAGGGTAAGCTCAGTTGCGGGCACCTTGCCTTGCTCCTCAATTATAGGATCTCCCCCAGGATCTGCCGGTGGGGCTAGTGGAATAGCTTTGTTATTCCCTCGTCCCCTCCCTAGGGCTGGTGCCCTCCTTCGGCCTCAGCCTCAGCCTGTAGCAATGGGGGGAGCAGCTCCTCCAAGGTCTGGAACATCTATCGTACGTGTCCTCACCATCTATGAGAGAATAGGAGAGTGAAACTTAGTATACCAACTACTGCACAATAGGAAATGAGTAAAGAGAAGTTTCCTAACACCATATAACCTCTCGAAGATAAATATAGACGTCTCCGTACTGATCCGCAAGACTCTATTAGGTTTGCCAATGACTTGTGAGACCTACGTGAACCTAGTGCTCTGATACCATGTTGTCATGACCCAATTCCATTATAGGTCATGATGGCGCCCAACACCATTGTCAGGAAAGACAACGTGGAAATATTAATAAGTTCTAGTTTTGCTTTACTTGTAAGGCCCCGTGAAAATTTCTACCCAAAACCAGAAAGCTCATAGTGCCAAGTTAGGAATATATGTTAGAAATTGGTAAAATTCTTCACGGCGAACTCTTTGGACTGATCTGTGCATTAAAAAGTTAAGGAAGAATGTTTTCCAAAAAAGTGCGTTTCCGCGGTCTATTATGCGGTCGCATAATAGTTATGCAGATAGCATAGTCGCCGCACAGTCAGACAGTGTGATGGTTAATTTTGAGGTCAACTATGCGGCCAATTATGCGATCGTATAATGAATATGAGAGCCGCATAGTCTTCGCATAATCCCTTTGGAATTTTTGCGAGGGGTAGTTCTGTGGGTGCATTATGCGATCACAAAATAGGTATGCGGACCACATTCTTGCTGCATACCCGGAAAGTTTGTTCAGGTTTTTGGGACTATATTTACGGTTCATTCTGGGGCTGCATGTCCATTATGCGATCGTAGAGTGTTTTGGTGCTCCTATTTCCTAACTTTTAAAACCCGACCCCATCCCATTAAAAACACCTCCTTAGGTCCCTTTTATGATATTCTACTGCAAATAGAGTGAGAGAGGAGGTTCTAGAGGGAGAGAGTGATCTTCATCAATTTTCCCACTCAATCCTTGCCTAAATCCTTGAAGATTATCAAGTAAAGCTGCTAGGCCTTCACCCAAGATATCAAAGTTGTTAGGAAATTCCGGAATTTATTGTAAGGATTTAAGAAAAGCTCTATTGAGATGGCTCTATAGCAAACAGTGCCGATCGCACGTAGCAGAGTATCTTCCTCTTAAAATCTTGGTGAGCCCATTTTCTTTCAAGGGGTTATGTTGTACATCTTTTATTGTAAATTTCCACTTTTAAGGTATAACCAGGGCCTTGTTGCCAGCATTATCAAAACTTTCTTTTGTACCCTTAGAGGCTCCGAAGATGTTTGTGTGAGCTATGTTCGGGTTGGATGGGTCACTAGACCATGTTGAAATTCTGAACTCCTGTTTCCTCTAAACTGTAAACTGTATGATGTTTTGGGAATATAACCATGGTTTAAGGTTTATGATATAAAATGTACTAATAATGTTGAATGTATGATCTCTTCTAATGTCTAAATAAAAAAAATCATGGTTCCCTTAATCATATTGAGTTGTGTAGAAAGTGTTATAAAGGCTTGCTTAGTTAGGTTCACTCGATTGAGCGTCGGTCGTGCCTCCCGAGGTTAGGGCGTGACAAACTTGGTATCAGAGCCTAACGTTTTAAAGTGTCCTAGGATGTCTCGGAGCTGTGTCTAGTAGAGTCCTTCTTATCGGTGTGTAGTCGACCACATCTATAAGTTGGAGGCTACTTGGGCATTTAGGAATAACAACCTTCTTTGATATTCTGGATCGTGCGGCAATTGTGAAACTATTTCTCCTTTAACTAGTGCATTCTTTTAACTTTCAGTACATGGAACCAAAGAAGAAAGAGAGAATTGGCCAAGAAGCCAATACCCCCTCAAGAGTGGCTGATGATTCACTACTTGATACCGCGGGTGAGGAAAATCGCCCTGCTATCACCCTGCCTAATTCTTATACTACCACAGCTCCTACATCTATGGAGGGTGCCACTATCCCTCCCATTGATACTCCTGCCTCGCCTTCAGCCCCATCTTCCGGTTCCGGTATTTCTGATGGGGATCTTAGGGGAGCTATTCAGATGTTGACCCAGCTTGTGGCCTCTCAAGCCCAAAGGTCAAATGTTGCACAAAGTTTATCTAGCCAACAAGGGGGTTCCACCAGTTCCAGGGTGAAAAGATTTCTTTAGTTAGACCCTCTAGTGTATTCAGGTGCAAATCCAGAAAAGGACCCCCAGGATTTTATTGATGAGATGCACAAGACCCTCCGGTTTATGCGTGCAACTGAGATAGAGGGAGTATAGTTGGCTGCCTACCGTCTGAAAGGGGTGGCCTATTCATGGTTTGAATTGTGGGAAGATTCCCGTGAGTAGGGGAGCCCTCCGACGAGGTGGAACGAGTTTGTGGATGCCTTTATAGATCATTTCCTTCCCGCTGAGACAAGGGAAGCTTGTGCAGCAGAGTTTGAGAATCTAAGGCAAGGTATCAGAAGTGTGTGGGAGTACCACATAGAGTTTGCCTTCCTGTCCAAATATGCTATTCACATGTTGCCTACAATGGAGGCCAGGGTGCGTCGGTTTGTTCAGGGCCTTAATCCTTTAACTATTAATGAGGCTTCTACATCTACCTTGAATTCTGACATGAATTATGGGAAGATGGTGGAATTTTCTCAGGCCACAATGAATCGTAAAGTGAAGAACAGGATAGAGCGAGAGGGTAATAGAAAGGCCCGGTTTATGGGCAACATGGGTGAGTCGCTAGGTGGGGGAAGATCAGGTTTTTGGGGAGGATCATTAGGGCCGTCCCAGTCTGTTACACAGTCTTCAGCCAGTGCACCACCATCAGGGCCCAACCAGCAACAACAGTGGAGCCATTTCAGGCCAGTCAAGGCAACAGGGGATCCCACCAGTGAGGTTGGTCATGGGAGAGATCCCAGTAGCAGCAGAGGTCCCCATGCCCCAGGTGTGGGAAGAAGCAAATAAGGATTTTCTACATGAAGTTACCCGTATGCTATGGATGCAGGATGAGGGACCACATTCAGAGATATTGTCATACATCCCTATAGGGTGCGGGTAGGGGCACACACAGTCAACCAGTCTAGCAGTTTCTACATCTTCATCCCCCTCTCCATCTCGAGGTACCCTAGCACCCACGGGGCGTGGTGTAGATAGGGGTAGTATGCAAAGTTTGGGAGTACCCAGCCAGTTCTATGCTATCAGTGGTCGCTAGACTGTAGAGGCTTCTCCAGATGTTGTTACAGGTATTCTGACTATCAATCTCATGATGTGTATGCACTCATTGACCCTGGTTCCACCTTGTCCTATGTTACCCCTTTTGTTTCTATGGATTTGGGATAGAACCAGAACAACTTCATGAACCATTCTCGGTATCTACTCCGGTTGGAGAGTCTATTACGGTTGCTCGAGTTTATAGAGGTTGTGTCATTACGATGCGTGGTAGGGATACCATGGCCAATCTTGTTGAATTGGAGATGATATATTTTAATGTAATAATGCAAAAGGTTGGCTTTATTCATGTTTTGCCAAACTTGATTGTCGGACTAGAACTATGAGGCTTGAGTTTCCTAATGAGCCCGTTGTTGAATGCAAGGGAGATAATGTAGTGCCAAAAGGTCGGTTTATTTTTTACCTTAAGGCCCATGAAGATGTCACAAAGATGGCACCTACCATGGTACAAGGAAAGCCTCAACTCAACATCTCAACACAATAGAACTTTTAACTAAAGACGGAAGCAGTTAATATTAAATAAAACCTTTTAGAACAGAATATAACTCCAAAAGTACTAAACAATCCATCCCCAAAACCCGGTGTCACTGAGTGCATGAGCATCTAAATGATAATAACATCCGACTGATAAAACATTGTCTGGAAATATAGAATAGTACAACATAAAAGGAAAGGAGAGTAAAGGTCAGAGAATGCCATGCATCTACCTCAATAGTCTCCTGAGTCTGACTCCTCAGTTAGCAACCACCGTGACCAGAAGTATCTAGATCTGTATGCGAGGAATAGGGGGTAACGTGAGTACACCAACTCAGTAAGTAACAGAAATAAATAAGGAACTAAGAAGTAATGACGAGCTATACAATAGAGTTATCTCAATAACATTCAAATAAGTGTAGTCATACTGTCAATTTAACAGTTTAAGTCTCATAAGTGCGTACTCAAATAAACCAGATATCAAATATTCCAGAAATATGTACGACAGGGACAAATAGCAACCAAGTGTAGCAATTAACTGGAAAAAAATATGGCCTCTCAAGGCAACAGTCACTCGGCGCATCTCAATAGCTCAATCACTCAGCTCTCATCCCTCAATAATCATACTCAATAGGTACCTGCGCTCACTGGGGTGTATAGACTCTGGAGGGTCTCCTTCAGCCTAAGCGCTATAAACTACACGGACAACTCATGTGCTGCAGGACAACTCACGTGCTATAATATAATATCTGGATCCGCACGGACAACTTACATTCTGCACGGACAACTCACGTGCTATAGTATTAATATCTGGATCCGCACGGACAACTCACATGCTGCACGAACAACTCACGTGCTATATTATCAATGTCTTAATCCGCACGAGCAACTCACGCGCTGCACGGACAACTCACATGCTATAGTATCAATATCTGGATCCGCACGGGAAACTCACGTGCTATAGTATCAATATCTCACAACTAGGCCCTCGGCCTTACTCAGTCATTAATTTCTCCGGTCACTCAGACTCTCAAAAATCATATAAATAGCCCAAACAGAAGTAATATCATGTATCAACAAAAAACAGTAAGAGACAAAGGCATAATAAGCAAGAAAAGCTATGACTGAGTACAAACAGTAATTTAGCAGCTAATTCAGCAAGTACACGACCTCTCAGGTCTCAACAGTGATCACATAAGGCCTAAACATGATTTCTAACATGAAGTACAATCTATTTCTATGAAAACAGAGGAAACATGTAGTAAACAGTAGGCCAATTAATTCCACAGTCTCGCGGGACGGACCAAGTCACAATCCCTACGGTGCACACCCACACTCCCGTCACCTAGCATGTGCGTCACCTCCAAAATAGTCATACAACACAATGTTTGGGGTTTCATACCCTCAGGACCAGATTTATAACCATTACTTATCTCCATCCGAGCAAAATCCTACCCCGCAATGCCTTTGTCGCACAAATCAGCCTCCAAATGTCTCGAATCTAGACACAATTAACTCGATTCATTCAATACATATTATAGGAATTAATTCCATATGAAAATACTAATTTTTCAACAAAATTCGAAATTAACCTAAAAATCGTCCGTGGTGCCCATGCCTCAGAATATGACGAAAGTTACAAAAATCTGAACGCGCATTCAACCACTAGTCCAACCATACCAAAATTACTAAATTCCAAAAATAAATCTACCTACAACAACAACAACAACGACCCAATATAATCCCACAAGTGGGGTCTGGGGAGGGTAATATGTACGCAGACCTTACCCCTACCCCGAAGGGTAGAGAGGCTGTTTCCAGGAGACCCTCAGCTCAAAAAAATCAACAACAACAGGAGTCGATATATTAGTACCATAAAAAATGCATAATACAATAACAGCAATATAAGAGAAATGAAATACAGAATACGAAATACGAAATAAATGGCTGGTATAGTAAAAACTAGCAGGTAAAGCCCTGCATCAATAGACGACCAATGACATTCTTAGTTAATTCCTAACTAGCTAGTCTCATTCTATTGTGCTGTAGAAATATTCGCAACTTTCTCCTAACCTACAACCTTAATGCTCGACCTCCATAATTCCCTGTCAAGGGCCATGTCCTCAGTAATCCTAAGTCGCGCCATGTCCTATCTGATCACCTCTCCCCAATACTTCTTAGGTCGCCCTCTACCTCCAAATCTTAAATCTAAGGTATAGAAAATTTCTACCATTTTCTACCCAATTTACTAATTTCATGATAAAAACAATAATAGATTCATGTATTTTAACCAAAATCGAGTTAAAATCGCTTACCCTAATCCATATGGTGAAAATCTCCTCAAACATTGCTTCAATCCGAGCTCCATACCTCCAAATGTGTTAAAATGGCTGAAACTCGTGTTTTGTAATCTGTCTAGGTAAGTCGCAAGTGTCAAATACGACTTATAAATCGCATTTGGTAACAGCGTTTGCCTCTGCCCCAGAACACAACATTACCCGCCTTCAATAAATCAATCATACCCTTTTGTACAAATGTCCAACTGATGAACAGTTTAAGGCGTTAGAAACTACACTCAAAGACCTTTAATTTGATAGGTTGTGCATCACATAACACCTTATATATATGTAGATATGCTCGTCCAAACTGTGATCTTGTGCGTGCTCATTTAGAATTTTAGTCTATAATGAAGATTTTCAACTTGGCTGGGACTTAGGCCTCTCCTTAGACCCCAAATCACTTATAATATGCCTTGTACACTTATTATCATATCCAATTGATATCTATCATATTAATAGTCCTCGTTCGCAGACAAACTAATATAAGTAGCGCACATCAATTTTCTTAATAGAGCTTAAGTATTTCAAAATTTTTTCAGGGTGTTACATTCTCCCCCACATAGGATCATTCATCATCGAATGAGAAGTAGAGTCCGCTCCCAACACATAACATTATTTAACCCTTTTTCCGTACACATCCACCAAAAATTTCAGCAGAGTCTCATTTGTAATTGGGCCTATCCACCTATCAGAGAATCACCAAAACAATCCTAACAACACATCCACAACTCGACAAAGCTTCACTATGTATATCAACAACATTAATCTCAATATTACATGCATTATATTATCAAAATTGATACATGGATATGAGTTGCACCTATTTGAATCGTAACACATAGAAAATACCTTTCGATCCACCATTATTGGGCTATTCAACCAAGTAAGAACATTTTCTTTCCTTTATATTTTTGAACTTCAAAGTGGGATCCTTGACTCATAGATTTTGTCATAATACATTTACAGAAGCGATCTCGACTCCCAGACTTATCTAACTAGTATGACAAATAGATTCCACTCATAAGCCAATTACCCATTAACTTTACCTTTAGTAGTTTCCCAACGGAATGATACACAAAGGATTTTCAACTACCTTCTTAGACATAGATACATGAAAACACAAAATACATTAAGAAAAATAATAGGGAGACATCATACTCATAGTTTGGCATATTACCTTCGGGATTTCATAAGACCCGATGTAACTATACATACTTTACCCATATTAGAAATTCACATAGCATCCTTATGGAGAAAATATTGAGAATAATCCGTTCACTTTCTTCAACTCTAAATCTCTACGCCAAACATCTGAACTAAACTTTTGTCGACCTCCAACAATTACTCTAAGATGTTCTGGTACAAAAAATGATGACAAAATTTCATATCCCATATATTTGATCACGGGGTAATGCTTCTTCTTTGATATGTTTGAACCTTCAAATCACTAATTCACCTACCACACATTCATATCCGAGGGTAATCCCACGTCATCATATACCATATAGGCCTAAGGATACCACATAACTAAAAATTACTAATTTGGCCTTAGCCCATAAACCTTGGAATCAAACTTCCAACATCTAAAAATTTCTTTTAAAGACCCGAATTTCACATCGACACACTGTATGAATTAGAGCAAGTTGTATTAAGCTTTAACCATGACCCCAAATATAATTACACAATATATTACGCAACTCGCATACTCGCAACACCATTTTCGATCATAGTAACTGCTCAAAACCAACCAAGTACTAGTATGAAACTCCATTTTCCATAAAGTCTCTTTTCAAAATCTCCGTACACTCCCGATATTATTCTCCCAAATCTACCGTAATCACATTCCATAGTACTCATTCTAGGTCCAATGACCTTATATCACCAAACACAACTTTTCCAGCTATTCTGATGTAATCCTACCCTTTTTGGCATAGAACATTATGTAAATCCAACTCATCAAATTCTGTGAGAAGGCTATCTATATGTTCATGTGCCCAATTTTCTCAAATTGCCCTAATCTGGAAATATCATAGCATGAATTGGAAGAAAACCATTAATCATATAATTGATCGGGGAATCGCAATTTCCACATAACTCACGTGCTAACAATAGCACCCGCACGGAAAACTCACGTGCCAATCACATCAATACATATATATGCACGGACAACTCACGTGCTAACAATAAAATTCGCACAGACAACTCACATGCCAATAATATAATCTGCCTGGTATGGTCTCAGACCTCTAGTTCAAACATTTATATGGGAGCACTCAAACATGTATCCATTTTCATGCTGAGTAAGATAAGACATTCATGTTCTTGGACTGGTATAAGTGACATTCTAAAGTGTAAGCATGTACCAAGTATGTTACCAAAGCTTAAATAAAAAAAATCATCACTGAGACATTTATCAAGTTCGTTCAGGGATTTTAACCCCTATGCAGCCGCAAACATAACCAAAATAGCTCACGCAATGTTACAGATGAGAAACACCATAACTTAAAGCTTAATTGTCAATTCTAAGCTTTTTATAGCCCAAACATTTTCATGAGCATGAATAGTTGCCCCGGTGCTCGCACATGGGTTCAAACCTCACATATATGCGCACTAGCAGCGCGTAGTTATCACAATCAATTAGTGCAACACTCATTGAGTTTAAATAAAATACTCACCTCAATTATGACACAATCCCGAAATAGTATAAATTTGAGAACTCTTAGTCTCCAAATTCATAGATCACATAATTCACCGTAACTGATCACAACCTTAGGACTCAAATGACTAACACATCCCTCAAGTACGATCATCCCACGAGAAATATTTCCATAGTTCTTCTGTGCTACATAATAAAATCTGAATATTAATAGTCGATCAACCAGGTGAGTGTCGTTATACCAATGAACATCCGATAGTCAAAACATAATGCGCCCTTTTGAAATGCGCACCCTTCTTAGGGATTACCGAACAGTTATAACATTCATCTAAATATCTAAAACTGACTATCCTATCCAAAATTCGTGACATTCCCTTCAAGAATGAACTGCCAACTTGTACATGAAAATCTAAATCCCGCACAACATACCACGTCCATCATGCCCTCATGTAACAAGTACAAGGATCTCATTATAAATTCTGGGTTACATGCAAATTACACACCAGTCAGTTAGAAACCTTCCATTTGCTCCCATCCAGAAGGAAGTCACAATACACGATATATTCCTCATACCGGTAGAAAACATCTGGCTCAAACCATGGCAGAAACCATCAAGAACACCTTGAAATTTATTTGGACATAACCAAGCGGTCGGAACTGAATTCCTCTAACTCGACCAAGTCATGTAGGTCGCAAAACCAAGGAATATTGCCACCAAAACCTCTATAGGGCCTCACCACATCATAAGTAAACCGTGATCATTACCCAAAGCTCGCTACCAGAGATCCCAACATAAAACCACACGGGCCTAAGGTCCATAAGCCACTGTATTCTTCTTACACATCCCCGTAAGTACCACAACCGAAACACCCATTCTGAAAGTATCTTATGTGAATTTAAAATCATTCTTTTACCTCCATTGTACTGGAATACAGAAACCGTAGTCATATAGAAGTACCGCAAGTTACGATACCATCTCAGTGTAAATAATTGATTATAGCGGTATACAAATTCGAACAATTTTCAATTGCTACATATACATTTTTGAATCCATTAGAACTCTCTCAAGAGTCATCTACTCTGCTCAATTTAAATTGTACTGCCCAAATGGCCAAAAGACACATGTCACATTAACATAAAACACCTAAAGAAGTAACCATGTCTTAACATCATCAATCAAGTTCATACTTCATGTGCATTACATTCTTCAAAATAACAACTTACTCATTCCATGATTTTCATATCTTCATAAAGTATAACATACCTCGTATCCAGAAATTTCTTACTCGAGTCATCTTCGACCCCAATCTCCTCAAATCACAACCAATTCACAAGTATGCCTCAAACTGAAACCAACATAATGCATAACCATGTAAATAATTCATCGATAGCAGACTCCCCCACTTGGCTCAAAGCCATAAATCAAAATAGTTGATAACTCACAATGCCCATACTCTATTACTGCCATAATACCATAGTGAGATTCAATCAAATTCTTCCCAATTCATGCAACACAATTTATATGGTATCTCAATTCGTCTACTAAGCTCACCTTCATTCTCATGACGATTAGATGAACTTTCTTGAATAATTCAAATTCAAATCTCAATGCATATACCCTACTGGTAGTAAATAAAATTGTCCACACAACATTATAATGATCACACATAGGTAGTTTACCTCACAGGTGATAACCCACATGCTTATCTTCAAACTGACATCTCTTCATAACCTTTCACAGCCACAACTACTACGCCATCACTTAATCTTTCTGAGTTTGAACTCGTATCACAATGTGAAATATACCTCACTCCCAATTTGACAACATGAAAAGATCCTTCTCGTTACATTCAAATTAGATGAACATATCTCGCAATCAAATCATACTCACCCCCTAATCATCCAGTCACAAATCCCACCAGTAAGGACATAAACGGACATATAAGTCCCAAATGCACGTGCTCACACAATCGAAATCTCAGTACTCAAGCCACAAACAAAAACTGGCCTCAAGTCCTCCAGACTGGCCCAACATCATACACAGAAATCACATCTCGCCCCTTGATCAGGGAATCACAAGCCATCGATGCACAACTGATACTGAGCGCTCATACGCGCATAGGAAATGCGTGGAAGGAATTCAAGGAGTTACATTTCAAGCTGAATCAATGTCGCATAATAAGAATTCAAGAACATGGAATTTCCTAAAAGGTTCTACAGCCTCTCGGAGATAAGTACAAACGTCTCCATACCGATCCGCAAGACTCTACTAAACCTGCTCATGACTTGTGAGACCTATGTAACCTAGTGCTCTGATACCAACTTGTCACGACCCAAAATCTCACCCGTCGTGATGGCGCCTATCGTGGTACAAGGTAAGCCTCAACTCAATATCTCAACACAATAGAACTTTAAAATAAAGGCGGAAGTAGTTAACATTAAATAAAACCTTTTATAACAGAATATAACTCCAAAGGTACTAAACAATCCATCCCCAAAACCCGATGTCACTAAGTGCATGAGCATCTAAATGATAAAAACGTCCGACTGATAAAACACTGTCTGGAAAGATAGAACAGAACAACATGAAAGGAAAGAAGAGTGAAGGTCAACGAATGCCATGCAGCTACCTCAATAGTCTCCTGAGTTTGACTCCTCAATCAACAACCATCGTGATCAGAAGTGTCTAGATCTGTACACAAGGTACAGGGGGTAACGTGAGTACACCAACTCAGTATGTAACAGAAATAAATAAGGAACTGAGAAGTAGTGACGAGCTATACAATAGAGTTATCTCAATAACATTTAAATAAGTGTAGTCATACTTTCAATTTAACAGTTTAAGTCTCATCAGTGCGGACTCAAATAAACCAGATATCAAATATTCCAGAAATATGTACGATAGGGACAAATAGCAACCAAGTGTAGCAATTATCTGAAAACAAATATGGCCTCTCAAGGTAACAGTCACTCATCTCATATCAATAGCTCAATCACTCGGCATTAAGACCTCAATAATCATACTCAATAGGTACCTGCGCTCACTGGGGGTGTACAAACTCCGGAATGGCTTCTTCAGCCCAAGCGCTATAAACTGCATGGACAACTCATGTGCTGCACGGATAACTCACATGCTATAATATAATATCTGGATTTGCACATACAACTCACGTGCTATATTATCAATATCTGGATCCGCACAGGCAACTCACGCGTTGCATGGACAACTCACGTGCTATAGTATCAATATCTCACAACTAGGCCATCGGCCTTACCCAGTCATCAATCTCTCTAGTCTCTCGGATTCTCAAAAATCATATAAACATCCCAAACATAAGTAATATCATGTATCAACAATAAATAGTAAGAGACAAAGGCATAATGAGCAAGAAAAGCTATGACTGAGTACAAATAGTAATTTAGCAGCTAATTCAGCAAGTACACAACCACTCAGGTCTCAACAATGATCACATAAGGCCTAAACATGATTTCTAACATGAAGTACAATCAATTTCTATGAAAACAGAGGGAACATGTATTAAACAGTAGGCCAATTGATTCCACAATCTCGCGGGACGGACCAAGTCATAATCCCTACGATGCACGCCCACATGCCCATTACCTACCATGTGAATCACTTCCAAAATAGTCATACGACATAATGTTAGGGGTTTCATACCCTCAGGACCAGATTTATAACCGTTACTTACCTTAATCCGAGCAAAATTCTACTCCGCAATGCCTTTGTCGCTCAAATCAGCCTCCAAACGTCTCGAATCTAGTCACAATTAACTCGATTCATTCAATACACATTATAAGAATTAATTCCATATGAAAATACTAATTTTCCGACAAAATGCGTAATTAACCCAAAAACCATGAAAGTTACAAAATATGAACAAAATTACTAAATTCCATCAATAAATCGACCTCCAAATCTTAAATCTAAGGTATAGAAAATTTCTACCATTTTCAACCCAATTTACTAATTTCATGATAAAAACAACAATAGATTCATGTATTTTAACCAAAATCGAGTTAGAATCACTTACCCCAATCGATATGGTGAAAATCGCCTCAAAAAACGTTTCAATCCGAGATCCATAGCTCCAAATGTGCTAAAAATGACTGAAACTCGCGTTTTGTAATCTGTCCAGGTAAGTCGTAGGTGTCGAATATGACTGATAAATAGTATTTAGTAACAACGATTTGCCTCTGCCCTAGCATTACTCGCCTTCAGTAAATCAATCATAACCTTTTGTACAAATGTCCAACTGATGAATGGTTTGAAGCATTAGAAACTAGACTCAAAGATCTTTAATTTGATAGGTTGTGCATCACATAACACCTTCTATATATGTAGATATGCTCGTCCAAAGTGTGATCTTGTGCGTGCTCATTTAGAATTTTAGTCTCTAATGAAAATTTTCAACTTGGCTTGGACTTAGGCCTCTCCTTAGACCCCAAATCACTTATAATATGCCTCGTACACTTATTATCATATCCAATTGATATCTATCATATAAATTGTCCTCATTCGCAGACAAAATAATATAATTAGCGCATGTCAACTTTCTTAATAGCGCTTAAGTAATTCAATTTTTTTTCGGGGTGTTACAGAATATGATCAAGAAGGAGTGTATCTATCATTTAGCCCGTGTTGCGGACACAGATGTAGAGGTGCCTAGCCTTGAATCGTACCAGTTGTGAATGAATTTCTGGATGTCTTTCCAACTGAGCTCCCTGGGATCCCACCAAATAGGAAGATTGATTTTGTGATTGATGTGATGTCAGGCATGCAGCCTATATCAATTCCACCTTACATAATGGCACCGACAGAATTGAAAGAGCTAAAGGAACAATTGAAGTATTTTCTAGAGAAGGGTTTCATCCGGCCAAGTGTGTCACCATGAGGTGCACTGGTTTTGTTTGTAAGGAAGAAAAATGGGTCGCTATGGATGTGTATTGACTATCGGCAACCCAACAAAGTCACAATCAAAAATAAATACCCTCTACCAAGGATAGATGACTTGTTTAATCAATTGCAAAGTTCTACGTGTTTCTCAAAAATTGCTGAGGTTGCATAAAGATTGCTAATGAGTGAACCTTTATCCTCATTTGAGGAGGAATGATCTTAAGTGGGGGAGGAAGTAAGGTCCCATGAAAATTCCACCCAAAACCCTAAAGCTTGTAGTGCCAAGTTAGGAATATATGTTAGAAATTGGTAAATTTCTTCACGGCGATCTTGTTTGTTGCGGTTCGGACCCTTTGGACTGATCTGTGCATTAAAAAGTTAAGGAATAATATTTTCCAGAAAAGTGTGTTTCTGCGGTCCATTATGCGGTCGCATAATAGCTATGTGGACCGCATAGTTGCCGCAGAATCAGAGAGTTTGATGGTTAATTTTGAGGTCAACTATGCGGCCAATTATGCGATCGCATAATCAATATGCGGGCTTCATAGTCATCACATAATCCCCTTGGAATTTTTGCGAGGGGCAGTTCTGCGGTGCATTATGCGACCGCAGAACAGATATGCGGACCGCATTCTTGCCACATACCCGGATAGTTTGTTCAGGTTTTTGGGACCATTTTTACGGTTCATTCTGCGGGCCGCATGTCCATTATGCGATCGTAGAGTGTGTCGGTGATCCTAGTTCCTAACTTTTAAAACCCAACCCCATCCCATTAAAAACACCTCCTTAGGTCCCTTTTATGATATTTTACTACAAATAGAGTGAGAGAGGAGGTTCTAGAGGGAGAGAGTGATCTTCATCAAGTTTCTCACTTAATCCTTGCCTAAACCCTTGGATATTATCAAGTAAAGCTGCCAAGCCTTCACCCCAAGATATCGTAGTTTCTAGTAAATTCCGGAATTTATTGTAAGGATTTAAGGAAAGCTCTATTGAGATGGCTCTATAATGGACAGTGCCGATCGCACGTAGCAGAGTATCTTCCTCTCAAAATCTTGGTGAGCCCTTTTTCCTTCAAGGGATAATGTCGTGCATCTTTTGTTGTAAATTTCCACTTTTGAGGTATGGTCGGGGCCTTGTTGCCGGCATTATCATAACTATCTTTTTTACCCTTACCGTGGACGTTTGTGTGGGTTATGTTCGGGTTGGATGGGTCACTAGACCATGTTGAAATTCTGAACTTCTATTTCCTCTAAACTGTAAATTGTATAATATTTTGGGAATATAACCACTGTTTAAGGTTTATGATATAAAATGAACTAATAATGTTGAATATATGATCTCTCCTAATGTCTAAATAAACAAAATCATGGTTCCCTTAATCATATTGAGTTGGATAGAAAGTGTTATAAAGGCTTGCTCAGTTGGGTTCACCCGATTGAGCGTCGGTCGCGCCTCCCGAGGTTGGAGCGTGACATTACTAAAACAGTTACACCAATTTCTTAATTTGAATTTAAAACAAGTAATAACTAGTAACGTACAAAAATAATTATACAATCCCAACAGAATAGTCTACCAATATGTGTGCCAAGACCTGGTGTCACAAGTATGTGGGTATCTAGTAGAATATACAAAAAAATAAATCTATCATACTGTCTGGAATAGAATAGACAGCCAAAAGTAAAAAAGAGACTCCATCATGCTGCTGGACGGCATAGAAAGGGAGCAGCTCACCGTGGAATCTTGGACTACAATCAAGAATGCGCACCAGCCTGGTAGCCAAATGTACCTGCCTCAGATCCTGTACAATTAAGTACAGGAGCATAGTATGAGTACATAAATAATATGTAACCAGTAAGTATCCCATCTAATCTTGAATAAGTAGAGACGAGAGGTCGACTTGATACTTACTAGGAACAAATAATATAATAAAGTGTTATGCTAAGCATGGATATCACAAACATGTAACAATTTATAGCAAGAAGTGATAGGTCATTTCCTGGATAATATCACAGTTAGCCATTTACATTCCGAGGCATTTAACAAGGTAAGTCATGAATAAGATTTCACATAGATATCATGCGCACATTATGCCGAGGTCGTACGGCCCGGTCCAACAGAAAAGGAATTGTGCACTGCTAGAGGGTCGAATGGCGCGAACCATAGATGCATCTATTTCTACTGAGGCGATCGGCCCGATCCATAAATATCAATTATCATCAAGAAGGTATATAAATTATATTCAAATAAATTCATACAAGTGCTCAAGCAAGTGCATACGTTCACATATGTTCATTTCCAAATCTCTAGCATATCTTAAGTGATCTCATTAACATGAAAGGATATAAACATTCACAAATATGGCATGATATAGGTCCTAAACTACCTAGACAATTAACATAATAGTAGCTACACACCGAGTCTCGTCACCTAGTGCGTACGTAACCTCCACATTTAGTGGCAAATTATTCAATTATTTCATCTATGGGAACAATTCCCTCTTACAAGGTTAGAAAGGAGACTTACCTCGCTTTACAACCTACTTTCCGGTCCAAGCTTAAGCCCAAACCCCCAATTTAGTGGCACACACTCCAAGTTTATCCAAATAGCATAGAAACTAATCAATATAGGCTTAAAAGTTCATATCCCAACAATTAGGGTGATTCCCCAACCCAAATTACAAGATTCCTAAAATTCGACCCCGCGCCCACATGCCTGGATTCTGAAAATATTTGAAGAAAGTTGTTACCCATAGCCTAAGGATCAAGAATATATGATTTTTACTCCATTCCATAACAAATTTCGTAGTTAAATCTTGCCTTATCAAAAACCTAGTTTTCACTCAAATCCCATGGTTTTTACTAATTTTAGTGTGTTAATCTACCCAAAACCCAAGTATTAAACTCACATTAAGTAGAAATAGATTACCTCACAATGCTAGGTTGAAATCCCTTCTTTGAAAGTTCCCAAATCGCCCAAGTGTAGAAGTAAAATGAAATAAATGACCTAAGTACCGTTTTTAAAAGCTGTGACCAGGCCTCTGATGTTGCATTTGCGACATCAGGCTCGCAAATGCAAAGTCACAATTGCGACAAAAAGTTCGCAAATGCGAACTGTGCCTTCCTCTGTCATTATCGCAAATGCGATAGAGGGGTCGAAGTTGCGGACCCTGCTGGGTTCGCAAATGTGAAGACAGCATCGCAAATGCGACCACTGCCCCAGCCAGGCTTCATCGCAAATGTGACGCTTACCTCGCAAATGCGAGTTTGCAAATGCGAATATTTCCTCGCATTTGCGAGACCTGCAACCTTGCCCAGAAATACCAGAAATCTGGGGTGCTTTTCACCCCCAACCTATGCCCGAAACTCACCCGAGCCCTCGGGGCTCTACTCCGAACACTCACACAAGTCCAACAATATTTTACAAACTTGTTCGAGAGATCAAATCGCCGAAATAACAACCGAAATAACATCTAAAACTACGGACTCAACACCAAAACGCATGAAATCCTTAAGAACATTGAAATTTCTATTTTTACAACCGGGCGCCCGAATCACGTCAAATCAGTCACCTT
This sequence comes from Nicotiana tabacum, assembly GCF_000715075.1. Lineage (NCBI taxonomy): Eukaryota > Viridiplantae > Streptophyta > Magnoliopsida > Solanales > Solanaceae > Nicotiana > Nicotiana tabacum. The sequence goes on from NC_134082.1 coordinate 140,993,258, forward strand.
CTCACTAAATTTCATAGACAAGACTTAAATGTTATATTATACCTGTACCAGGCTTCGGAACTAACATACGGGCCCGATACCAACATGATCAAGCATTATTCAATTTCTTTAAATCCTTAGGATTTCAGTTTAATAATTTCTAACAAAAATTCATTACTCGGGCTAGGGACCTCGGAATTCGATTTCGTGCGTACACATAGGTCTTATAATTTCCTACGGACCCTCCGAAATCGTCAAAATACAAGTCCGGGTCCATTTACTAAAAATGTTGACCAAAGTCAAATTTAGCCTTTTAAGCAAATCTTAGGGAATCAAATGTGCCTATTTCAACCCAAACTCTTCCAAATCTCAAACCAACCATCCTCGCAGGTTGTAAATTAATTAAAGCAAGTGCGGGAAGTCTTATTTAGGGGGACGGAGTTCTAGAAAGCAAAACGACCAGTCGGGTCGTTATAGAGAAGCCACCATGAAATAATAAAAACCACTTACATATGATAATATTTTTAAGGAATTTCATCTTAATTATATTACGCAATATGCCTTCATAATAAGGAATTTATTCTCTTTCTGATTTTTTCAAATTTTGATATTAAAATAATATATCAAACATAAAGAATGAGTTTAATTTTGAAAATAAAATTTACCAATTACAAGCAAATTTTTTCAAGCAATGCAATGGAAAAAAAAGAAGAGAAATATTAACATCAACTATGGGGGTGTTTGGATTGGCTTTTAAGCTAGTCAAATAAGCTTTTAAGTTTTTTTAAAGTGTTGGCAAAATTATAAAGTGGTTAAAATAAATTAAAAACTGCTTAAAACAAGCCAAAAATAATAAATTAGGGTTGCCCAACTTATTACTTTTTGGCTTAAAAGTTATTTATGATGAAAACTCACTTTTTTCAAGCCAATTCAAACGGGCTCATAATACTGTATGTATCGACATTTTGTAGCATGATTGAATGATATAACCAGTCAATAAATAATATGACCAGACAATTATTTTAGAGCGAACGAATTATGAAAACTTCAGGATTTGATATATAATGCAATAATGGGACAAAAACACTTGTCATTTTGAAGGCCTTTGCCAAGTACGGTGTCTTAAATCTTGAAGGGTGATTAACCTGAATGGCTCTGTAAAGGGCTGGTTTAGCCGAATATCTCAAAATTGGCAGCATTTAAGTAGTTTTTTGACCTGCACTCAGTTATTGTTCTTAAGCGTTCTTTACTAGATTGGTATAATTTATGCTATATTTACTCTATCTATCTGGTAAATTGCTCATCAAAGTCAACCATGTTGGCATGATTTTGATCTTCAGGGATTTTTCTACCGTATTGATAGAGTTTATGCTATATTTATTCTACATATTTATTAAGTTGTTCATCGAATTCTGCCCGGTTGGTATAAATTTTTTGTGTTATTTTAATAAAACGATCTTCAAATGTGCAACTTTAATTTCGACTAAACCACCCCAAATTAATGATCTCAAATTTAAAATAAACACTCCAAATACCAACATAAATAATTCTTAATCACCAATTTAGTCAAATAATAACAATAAAAAAGACTCACTTTATGTTGGTACTAAAATTAAATGCAGTAATGGAGATTCTCTAATAGTGCTCGAAGCTTCTCAAACAAAGACAAAAGAGTGAATTTGAGATTTTAAGTTAAAATAGCTAAACTTATTATTTGAAGAAGTAATGGATTCTTTTTATTGGGCTCAACTTATGATATTGGGCTAAAACATTCATCCTTGTTGTGTTTGGCCTACTGGAAAAAGACAGAAACAAGCTTATTCTAGAAGAGTATAGAAACAACTCTAGTCAGATATACACTGTAAATAATTATTTATTTATGTATTTATCGCAATAGTCTGTTAGGAGTTAGCTAATAAAATAGTTAAAATAGTGAGTTATTATACAAAGATTTTGTTATTTCTTGTATAAAGATACAAGTTGTATATTACATTATTCATTCAATCAATACACAAAGAAAATTTTCTAAATATTTTTTAATTTCCACATGCTATCAGAGTAGATTTAAATATGCTTCTTCACAACATAGATTAATCTTTTATTTTCATAATTTTCTACTCTCACCTTTCCATCAAATGGGTATTGTTAATCAGTCCACTTATCCCCATGTTGTAACATCATCTATTACAATGTTTCTGCTCCTGCCATTTCTGTTGGATCTGCGTCGGTGGATTCGGCACATCCATATTATTTGCACTTTCTTATTATCCCGGCATGACTTTGGTCTACACATTGTTTAATGGCAAAGGCTGTGGGGATTGGAGAGCAATTGTCATAGCCCTCCCTGCAAAGAACAAGCTAGATAGTTCACTAGCTTGTCATGTTGCTGACTCTAGACTGCAAAGGAACTAGGCCAGATGTAATGACATGGTCCTCATGGCTGCTGAATTCTTTGTCCAAGGAGATAGCTGAAAGTGTTTTGTACTCTTAAAGTGCGAAGGACCTTTAGAGTGATCTGGAAGATAGATTTGGTCAAACTAATGGAGCCAAATTATTTCAGCCCCTATTGTTCATCCAAGAGATTCTACCTCATTCATTATAGCTAACTCTGCAACTAATATCAGAAAACTGAATAACATGGGGCAAAAGGGTAGGTTTAATGCTAAGAAAAGGGTGTGTTACCTGTGCTTAATCCATGAAGGTTAGACATAGCATAGAATAGTGCTATATGATCCATGGTTTTTGTAATGACCCGACCGGTCATTTTGAGCTCTAACACATCGTTCAGTAGTTTGAGGCCATGAACAGCTTCACTTCAGGTATTATGACTTGTACGCATGGTCAGAATTGAATTTCGGGAAGTTTGGAGTTGATTTGGAAAGAGAATTCTCATTTCGGAAGATTTAAGTTGAAAGAATTTACTAAGAATGGATTTTTGCATAAAGGACTTCAGAATCGGGATTCGAAGGTTCCAGCAGGTTCATATGATGATTCAGACTTGGGAGTATGTCCGGATCAAATTTTGGAATACCCGGGAACATTTCGGCACCTATTATGGAAGTTAGCATTTTTGGAAGAATTTCATAAGTTTAGGTTGAGGTGCATTTGAGTGTTATCAATGTCTGTTTGGGATTCTGAGTCTGGGAATAGCTCCGTATTGTTATTCTTGTGTTGGGAGCGTGATCAGAAGTTAATTCGAAGGTTTGTGGGTCATTTTGGAGTCATTTGGCTAAAGATAGAAATTTGAAGGTTTTTGAGTAGTTTGACTGGAAGTGGACTTTTTGCTATCGGGTGTCAAAATCCAATTCCGGAAGTTGGAGTAGGTCCGTAATGTCAAATGTGACTTGTGTGCAAAATTTGAGATCAATCGGACATGATTTGATGGGTTTCAACATCGAATTTAGAAGTTTGAAGTTCTAAAGTTCATTAAGCTTGAATTGAGGTGCGATTCATAATTTCGATGTTGTTTGATGTGATTTGAGGCCTCGAGCAGGTCTGTGTTATGTTATGGGACTGGTTTGTATGATTGGACGGGGCCCCAGGGGCCTCGAGTGTGTTTCGGGGTGGTTTCAGATCATTTCGGGTTGTTTTGAAATAGCTGATGCTGGTGTCTGGTGTTGTTCTTCACGTTCGCGTGGATCCTCTCGCGTTCGCGAAGAAGGATTTGGCTTCAGGGACTCTGTTCTTCGCATTCGTGAAGAGATCTTCGCATACGCGAAGAGGGAGATCTCTGTTGCAAAAGTCTGATTTCGGAGGCTCATATCTCGCAATCTATAAAGAATTTGGAGATGAACCAAAAATGAAAGTTGTATCCCTTTGTGTCTACTTTTTAGGAAAAGTAAACCATTTAGCATTTGTATTTGTGTACAAAAGGTTATGTCTAGTATACTACAGGAAGTCCGGGAAGATGAAGATGAAATTTGTGTTGCACAGGGCTGACTTTGGCAGCTTATATCTCAAAATCTATAAGAAATTTGGAGATGACCAAAACATGAAAGTTGTCGATCGTGGTGTCTCGTTTTAAAAACATTAAACCATTTGTCATTTGGAGTTTTGTACAAAACGGTATGGCCATTATACTATAGGCTATCTGAGAAGAGTTTGGAAAATGGTTTTTGAGAATTTTCTTCTTCGCGAACGTGATGGGGTCTCGCGAACGCAAAGAAGAGTAGTTTGGGTAGTGTATAAGTGTAAAGAAATGGGTTTGTCTCATTTCATCTTATTTCCTCTATGAGATCTGACCTAGGAGGGATTTTGGAACTCCATCTTTATCATCCATGTCAAGGTAAGTGAGTCCCACCTATTGCAAGTTAATTACGTGGATTATATCTAAATTTTAATATGAAAAATCATGTAAATTAGTAGAAATTTTTGGATTTTGAAGAAAACCTAAGAAATTTGTTTTCTTGAATTTTGGCCACGATTTTAGACTTGAAATTGAGATCCAATTATATATTTGAGTTCGTGAGATTGTGGGTAAACTTTATCTTCGAAAAATTTCGGAATCTGGGCACGTGGATCTGAGGGCAATTTTGTCAACTTTTCGAGCGGAGTTGGGATTTTATATAAATTGAATTGTTATGAGTATTAAGGTGTATTTTCATTGGTTTGCCCGTTATTTGGCTAGTTTTGGAGTGTTGGGGCATCGGTTTGAGTCGTCGGAAGGGGCAGGCTTGGAAGCCAGTTATTGGACTTCGGAGTGAGGTAAGTCTTCTTTCTAACCTTGTAAGAGGAAATTGTTCCCATAGGCGAAATAATTGGTTATGTGCTCCTATTTGTGAGGAGCTACGTACGCACGAGGTGACGAGAGTCCATGTATAGCTACTATTATGTTTATGTTTGGGTAGTATAGGACCCAAAAGCATGCTATACCTAAAATATTTGTAATCTTATTGACAACTGAAATTGCCTAAATCATATCGAATTAGTAAAAGAATTTCTAAAAAGTATTAAACCTCATTTTCTTAAATTGTTAAAAGAGAATAGACTTTTCCTTGGATAAAATTTTCTTGATGAATTCTTAATTGACTGTTTAAATGTGTGTATCTATGAGTACATGTGTCGCACGTATGATTCGTGACCGAGTTAATTCTATTATTTATACTTGACCGCATCACACGCATGATTTGTGAGTGGGGTAATAGATGCATCTATGGTTCGCGACATTCGACCATCTGGCAGTGCATAATTTAAATATTTATTGGATGGGGCCGTACCACCTCGACATGATTTGCGAATGCTTGTGATGCTTGCTTGTGATTTACAAATTGATATTGCCTCCCTAGTCTGAGATAAATTGATAAATAATAGATTATGAATTTGGAGACTTCTAAATATAAAAAGGAATATTCACTTGTTTCTTGACTTACTTGAGTTTACTGTCGTTTTTAATAAATCCATGATTATTCGCATTATTAATATATTATTATTGGACAACTAGTAAGTGTCAAAGTCGACTTCTCGTCTCTACTTCTTCGACGTTAGACGTGATACTTACTGGGTACACGTTGTTTTTGTACTCATACTACACTTGCTTTGCATTTTTGTTGCATAGGAACATGTACGTCTAGTAGCCTAGTTGGGTGCAGCGGTATGGTTAATATGGAGACTTAGGTGAGTTGCACCTCTCGAGATGACCCGCAGCCAGCAGAGTCTCCTTCAGATTATTGTATTGTACATTCTTTTTTGTCCAATTTGTATTCTGGACAATTGTTGTATTACATTATTTCCTAAAAACTGCTCATGCACTTGTGACACCAGGTTCTAGAATGATTATGGGGTATTTTGTATTAACTCCTAAATATTCTTTTATTTATTTTGTAAAGATTATATTTTACTAGATAAATTGAAGGAAAATCATAGTTTTCACAATTATTTAAATGAGAATTTAATTAACTATTTATGGTTGGCTTGCTTGACAGCGGTGTTCGGCGCTATCACGACCCTTAGTGGATTTTGGGTCGTGACAGTTTTCTGCTGATTTCAAGTTCACAAAACAGATGAGGTATCAGGAAGATATACATGAAAATAATGCTTTTAATACAACTAAAGAAGCTGAACAGGAGGGATCAAATGTGACAGGTGCCCAGAAACTTACCAAGGAAAATGTAACAGAATTACTCCAACTCCTTCAACAAAGTGAAATTGGGCCATCAAGGATCTAGTACCTTTGATGCTTCTGCAAATCTCAGTTGTACTAGTATGACAAAGTTTTTTAACACTTATTCTTGTTTCATTAATATTAATAGTGATTCATGGATTCAAGATAGTGGAGCCACTCAACATGTAACTTTTGACAAACAATCTTTCATCCAATTTAAAGCCTTACCAAAATCTGTTATGGGAAATTTACCTAATTCTTAAAGGGTTAAAGTTACTCATTCAGGTTCTATTTTACTTTTTCCTAACTTGGTCTTGCAGAATGTTTTGTATACCCCATCCTTCAGATATAATTTGTTGTTTGTGCACAAATTATGCAGACAACTCAAGCAATATGTCATTTTCATCTCTTCTTCTTATTTTCTATTACATGGGCCCTTCAATGAAGAGCCCTATGGGGATTAGTAAAGAGGATGGACGACTCTATATTCTGAAATCAAGTCAGAAAACAATAGTTTTTCGTAATTTGTCTAAGTACACAATGTAACCATCTGACCGGTCATTTTGAGCTTTTGCACTTTGCTCGCTAGTTCTCGGGCATGACTAGACCCATGTGATATATTATGACTTATGTAAATCGTCGCTTTTGGTTTTCAGGGTAATCAGAATGAATTTGGAAGAACAGTTCTCATTTTGAAGCTTAAAATTTGAAAGGTTTGACCATGTTTTTGACTTTTTAGTATTCGAACTTGGATTTGGATTTCTATGATTTTATTAGCTCCGTTAGGTAATTTTGGACTTGGGAGTGCACCCGAAATGTATTTTGGAGGTCCGTGGTAGATTTAGACGTGAATTGGTGAAATTAGAATTCTAGCATATTCCGGTTGGTAGCAGAGAGTTTGATATAGGGGTCGGAATGGTTTTCCGAAAATTGGAGTAGGCCCGTTTTATCATTTGGGATGAGTGTGAAAAATTTCAAGTCATTCAGGCGAGGTTTGATAGACTTTTTGATCGAAATCAGAATTCAGAAGTTTTTGGTGTTCTTAGGCTTGAATCTGTGGTTAATTTGATGTTTTGATGGTGTTTTGAGGGTTCCGAAGGTTGGAACAAGTTTGAATGATGATATAGTATATGTGGCATATTTGGTTGAGGTCCCGAGGGCCTCAGATGAGCTTCGGGTGATTTAACAGATCAATTCTTGGTTGTAGAGTTGTAGAATTTGCTGGTGTTTTTGTTGCAGAAAACCCTTCTTTGCATTCGTGATAGTCCTTCGCATTTGCGAAGGGTTGTTGAGTGAGACTGTAGGTTTGTTCTTCGCGTTCACGATGAAGGTCCCATGTTCGCGAAGGTTCAGGAGATCAAGCTATGCATTCGCGGCCAGGGGATCGCATTCGCGTAGGGTCGAGCTTTGTGCTTCGCGAACGCGAGGCTACTGCCATGTTCGTGATGAAGAAAAATATCTGGGCAGAATATTAAGTTCTAAAATGAGGGTTTGGTCCATAATTTCAAATTTTCATTAGAGAGCTCGGGAGAAGGCGATTTTGAGGGAATGTTCAGAGGATTGATTGGGTAAGTGTTCTTCACTTAATTTTGGTTAAATTCCATGATTGTATCTTGATTTTTATCATATTAATTGGAAATTTAGGGTGAAAATTGGGGAAAAAGTGGAAGAGAATTGGAGATATGATTTTGGGGATTTGAATGTGCATTTGATGTCGAATTTTGATGATTTTGGTATGTATAGACTCGTGAGAGGATAAGGATTCTATTGATGTTATTTTTATCGGATTCCGAGAGGTGGGCCCGAGGGTCGAGTTTGGCCAATTTCGAGATTCTTGGTGTAAATTGGTTATTTTTGAGTGGGCTTTGTTCCCTTAGGATATTTTGATGGCATGAACCTGTTTTTGTTTAGATTTGGAGCATCCGGAGGCCGAGTCAAGAGGCAAAAGTATCGCGGGTTAGAGTTTGGACCGGATTGAAGTAAGTAATGATTGTAAATATTGTCCTGAGGGTATGAAACTCCGGATTTCATATCGTTGTGCTACTTTGAGGTGACGCACATGCTAGATGACGAACGTGGGGTCGTGCACCATTGGGGATTGTGACTTAGTCCGTATTCGATTGAAAACTATTTGCTATCATTGTGTTTTGGAAAGTATCATCATGTTTTTGGTTGAATACCATATTTGGGTCTCGTGCCAAATATTTTGGACCCTTATGGGATTTTTGCTACTATTCCTCACTATTTTGACTTCATATTTGTACTCAGTCATGTTGTATTCTACTATTTTCTTAACTCAGCCATATTTACTTCGTTTTGACATTTCAAATGATATTTTGGGCTAAACATCATGATTTATTGTTGCCCAAATGACTTGAGAGATTTCTGACTGAGTGAGTTGTAAGGATATTATGGGATCGGGCTACGCTCCGCAACAGTATTGTACTGATTCATGATTATGAGGTTGAGGGTCTGATTTGTTATGCCACGATGTAGCTTGTTATGAGGACGAGTGCCTATTTGATTATGCCACGAGATGGCTTGTTATTGCGCTTGGGTTGTAGGAGCCCTTCCAGGAGTGTGTACACTCCTAGTGAGCGTAGGTACCTAGTGTGAGTGATATGATGTAGCCCGAGGGGCTGTTGTTGTTTCATATTGTTTCCTGAGGGGTTGTTCTTGATCCATGTTTTGTCTAAGGGGCGGTTATTGATTCATGTTATGCCCAAGGGGATGATTACGAGTAATTGTGAGGTAGCCCGAGGGGCGATTTATGGTACATGTTTTGCCCGATGAGATGTTTATGTTCTCTATCATTTTTACTCACTATTTTATCACTCGTTTGAAACTATTAAAAGTTGTTTTAAAAGTTTTTTACTGAAACTGAGTTTGATTTACGAAGTAAATAATTTCTTTATTGTTTTGGAAATATACTGCATTTGTTCTAGCGTTATGAATTACGTGTTTTACTACTCAGATTTCATTTACTTTTATTACTTACCGAGTTGGGATACTCACATTACTCCCTGCACCTTGTATGCTGATTCAGGAAATTATTAACCCTATAACGGGTGTTGATTGCTCAGGGGCAAATTCATCGGAGTTAGCAAGGTAGCTGCCCGACATTCGTAGCCCTGCCCTTCTCCCTCTTGTATTCCTTAGATTGTTTTTAGTATATTTTCGGACTCTTCATTGTATTCAGACCTTAGTAGATGCTCGTGACTTGTGACACCCCGATGTTAGGCTTTTGTATTTATTTCGCATTTTTTATTTCGACTTACATTATGATATATTAGATTAATTAAATGGTTAAAAATGACTTTTACTGATTAATAGTTAATTCGGGAGTTGTGTCAGCTGGTCTAGTTTCACGATAGGTGCCATCACTACCGAGTCGGTTTTAGGGTCGTGACACATAAGTAGTTTTGTTTCCAAAAGGAAGTCTACTTCCATTCCAGTTTTAGGATCTTGCTTCAGTTTTTCTAATTCCAATGTAAAGAAGCTATGGCACTATAGACTAGGCCATATGATATTGAGTAATATGAAAAATATTTTATCTAATTTTGCTTCTTCATGTTCAAAAAATTCAATTCCTTGTGTGATTTTTACAATGGCAAGACAATCTAAACTCCTTTTCCCTTCAAGTTCTATCTCTACTAAAGCAGTGTTTGATTTAATTCATGTAGATGCCAAGGGACCATATAGTTCTTCAACATATGATGGATACAAATACTTTCTAACCAATGTTGATGATTTTAGCATATCCACTTAGACTTATTTGCTAAGTACCAAATCTAATACATTTACAGTTCTAAAATCCTACCTAGCTATGATAGATAGACAGTTTCACTCTAAAGTCAAAATTATAAGAATAGACAATGCCTTTGAATCGGGGAATGGGAATGTTCAATCAGTCTTTTTTTTCTTCACAAGAGATTATTCATTAGACCCTTTGTGTATATACTCCACAACAAAATGAGTTATGGAGAGAAAGCATATGCATCTACTAGAAACATCTTGGGCCATGTTATATCAATCACATTTTCCTATTTCCTATTGGGGAGATTGTCTTCTTACATCAACTTATCTTATGAATAGATTTCCCTCTAGAATTCTACATTTTAAGACCCCTTATGAGATTCTGTTCAAGTGCAAACCTATGTATTCCAATTTTAGATATTTTGGTTACTTGTGTTTTGCCTCTACTTCTCCAAACCACAAAACAAAATTTGATCCTTTGGTAGTGGCTTGTGTATTTTTGGTCCACAAAATAAGAAAGGTTATACAATACTTGATCTTAAGACTCTTAAACCTTTTGTTTCTAGAGATTTTGTATTTCATGAGGAGTATTTCCTTTTGCTATAAGTTCAACCAAACCCATTGATCCTCGTTTTCATCATTCTACACCAGAAAATACACCTAGACCAGTTTCTGATTTTTTTTCTCTCCTATTTCCTCATTTCCTATTTCACATCTGTTACGACCTCAGTTCGCCCTCTGTGAACTATCGTGACGGAACCTAGTCCCTACGACTAGGTAAGCCTAACAAGTGCGAAAAACAAACTAAACTTGCGGAATAAACAATTAAAAGCTTAAAACAACTGAAGGAAACAATATTTAAATGCCGCTCGGCATATACATATAACTTTTCAAAATCTGATACACTATCCCAAAACCCGGAAACTCACGGATCCACAAGCTGAGAAAAATACTACATAGCTCTAACTCCGGAATATCTAATAAGAATAAGAAAGTACAGAAGGGCTAATTACTAAAAGCAGGAATAGAAAGGGACTTCTCGGTTTGTGGACGCGGCAGATGTACCTCGAAGTCTCTAGAGCAGTCGCCTCCTCAAGGATGATAGGATTGAGTAGCGGTACCTGGATCTGTCCATGAAAAACATGCGCTGAAAAGGCTTGAGTACACCACAGCGGTACTCAGTAAGTGCTAAGTCCTACTGAGATTAAGTAAGATATAAGGGTTAACAGTGTAGAATAAAACAGTAAATATAAGTCCAACAACAAGAAATAACATAGGATTGAAAGAACAACAACAACTAGAACAGAGACAGAATAAATCACGGAAGGGAAATACAGCTCAACACAGAGATAACAATCGAGCATCTTCTAGGATACCATCCTGTAGTCCCAATTACAACTTTCTAGTGGATCTCCCGGGATACCGTCCCTTAGTCCATCATATATATATCCGAAGGATCTCCCTGGATCCCGTTCCGTAGTTCAACTATCAGTGCGTGGGGTCTACCGAAATCCTGATTCGTAGTCCCAAATGTAAATACCCAGTACTGGAAAAATCTACCGAGTGCATTCCTGGAGTTCCATATAATTGTGCAGGGGGATCTATCAAGAATCTAACCCGCAATCCCAAAGTAAATGTGCATGGGGATCTATCGGAATCTAACCCGCAGTCCCAAAGTAAATGTGCAGGGGGATCTATCGGGAATCTAATCCACATTCCCAAAGTAAACAGACAAGGGGGAGCTACCGGAATCTCACATCCGTGGTCCCAATGTAAATACACATCAACAGCAAGAAAATATTTAGAGAAGGGAAATTTCATGTTAAGGTAACAAATAATTCTAGCCTAGCATGCTGCACAGAGTTCAGATAAATAGATTGAACAATTAAAGCAATTAAATTACTTAGACATGCTTCCCTAAGCTAAAAACGGGCTTAATAGTACAAGTAATAAAAGCAGGAGAAGGAACATACTAATAAGTACTTAAAGAAAATCGGATTTCCAACAATTTGCACAAGTACACACTCATCACCTCACGTACTAGGCATTTCAATTACCAAATATAACAATCCTAAGGGGAAGGTCCCTCACACAAGGTTAGACAAGCCACTTACCGCGAACTGTCTCAAAAATCAACCTGAGACCACGTTCTTGCCACAAGTTCTCGACTCCAAATGGCCCAAATCTATTCAATTCAATTTCATAATGTAAATAACACTTCAATTAACTGATTCTATAATTAAATTCTAAGCTAATACGTGAAATTAGGTAAAATGACCAAAATGGCCCTCTGGCCCACATCTCGGAATCAGGAAAAATTTATATTTTCATAAACCTCGTACTCTCACGAGTCTATACATAACAAGGACATTGAAATCAGAGTCCAAATGACCCTTCAAATACTCATTTAAAAGTCTCTTAAACTCAAGCCCTAATCACCCCTTTTTCCCAAAATATTCACCACTAATTAGGTCCTTAATCACATAAAAATGAGTTATGAAATTAAAAATGTTACCTCCAAGTGATTCCTCTTGAATCCCTCTTGAACCCTCTTCAAAAAGCATCAAAATCACCTAACCATGGAGGAACCTAGGCTAAAATTCGCGAAATAAACCTTTTAAAACATTCTGCCCAGGCATTAAATTCCTTCTTCGCGAACATGGTCAAACCTTCGCATTCGCGAAGTACAAAAATGATGTTGACCAAAAGTCCTCTTACCTGAATGCGACAAGGCCCTCGCGATCGTGATGCTTTACCCGGCTAACCTCGGCGAACGCATTACTCTCATTGCGAACGCGATGAGTAAATTCTACTGGGCCAAATTTCCTCCTTCGCGAATGCGAAGCCCAATCGCAAACGCGGTTCACAAGTATCCAGCCCTTCGCGAATGCGGAGCTCCCATCACGAACGCGAAGGCTTAACATTTGCCTTCCTCAACTCTTCGCGAGCGCGAAGGGTAAAATTCCTTTGCAACAGCTAAAAAAGATCTGCAACTTTTTAACAACTTAAAATGATCCGTTGAGCATCTGAAACACACCCGAGGCCCGCGGGACCTCAATCAAAGGCTCCAACATGTCCTAAAAATTTATTTATACTTGTACAAATCTTCAAAACGGCTCAAACAACATCAATTCAACCAAAACACATCGGATTTAAGCCTCAGCTTTCTAAAATATTCCGAATTACATTTTTGATCAAAAACCCAACCAAACCATCTCCGATTGACCTGCAATTTTGCACACACATCTAAAATGAAATAACAGAACTACTGCAACTCTCAAAATTCTATTATGACCCTTGGATCAAAATCTCACTATCGAACCGGAAACTTTCAAAATTAAACTTTCGGCATTTCAAGCCTAAATTAGCTACGGACCTCCAAAACACAATTTGAACACACTCCTAACCCCGAAATCACCCAACGGAGCTAATAGAACCATTAGATTTCCATTCCAAGGCCATCTTCTCACTGTTCTAACTATGGTCAACTTTCCAATGCTTAAGCTCTCATTTAGGGACTATGTGTCCCAAAACTCTCCGAAACATAAAACCGAATATTCCGGCAAATCGAAATAGCAGAAATAAACTTGGGGAAAGCAATTAATAGGGGATCAGAGTGTTAATTCTTAAGACGACCGGCTGGGTCGTCACAACATCCCACCCAACTACTCTAGCTGCAAACACACTGATTCCTGCCACCACCCAGTTAACTACTCCTGAACCTATATCATATCCTTCTTCATAATATACCAGAACCCCAAACTCCAACATTGCTTCCCCTATTTTTTGCATATCTAGGTGTTTAACGTATGATGGAAACACTTATTAGAAAGTGTACCAGGCCCCATAACCCACCTCCCTATCTTAAGTACTACATATGCAATGCACTCCAGCTAAGAAATGTTAGTAATTCTTGTTTTCTTCCCTCTGTCACACCAGATTCTTTCCCTTTTAGTAGACTATCCACTCCTAACCAACATATGCTCAACTCCCTGCCTAATATTCAAGAACCTATTAGTTATGAACATGCATCACATCATCTGGGTTGGCAGGAGGCAATGACAATGGAAATTGAGGCTTTATAGCTTAATAAGAGTTGGAGGTGGTTGAGTTACAACATGGCGGGAAAGCCTTACCATACAAGTGGGTTTACAAGGTAAAACAACATTATGATGGGAGTTTAGAGAGATTGAAAGCAAGGCATGTGAGCATAGGAGACATACAATAGGAAAGCATACAGAGATTGAAACCACTATTCGGTGCATCTTAGTTACTGCAGTGAAGAAGGGTTGGGATCTCTATCAGTTAGACGTGAATAATGCCTTTTTATATCGAGACTTGAATGAGAAAGTCTACCTGTGATTTCTAGTAAGGGTTACTCCACCTTCTCCTACCCATGTCTGCAAGTTGAAGAAGTCACTTTATGAACTTCGTTAAGCTTCAAGGCAATGGTATGCTAAGCTTACCCATGCCCTCAATTATAAGGGATTTGACAATTCATTAAACGACTACTCCCTTTACATCATAAAATCAGATTCATCTATATCTATAGATGTAGACTATGTCAATGACATTTTATTTACATGGAATGATACAACAGAGTTGAGAGCTTTAAAGGACTTTCTTCATCGGGAATTTAAGATTAAAGATTTTGGGAACTTGCATTTTTTCTTGGGAATGGAGGTTATCCGAGAAACTCTGGGTTGATGCTCTCACAGGAAATTCACATTGGATCTGCTTAAGGAGTTCATTTCTATTCATTTGACTCCTGTTTCCTCTCCACTTTATCCAACAGTGCATCTGCAAGCAAAAATAAGAGATGTAGTCAAAGATCCCACCTTTTTAGACATATTTTAGGAAAGTTGAATTATCATACACATACTTGGCTGATTTGTCATTCACTGTGCAATATCTCAGTTAATACATGCAGGATCCTTGGCAACCACATCTAGATGCAGCACTTCATATGCTTCGATATCTCCTAACGGACCCTGGATTGGGGCTTTTCATGAGCTCTTCACGTTCATTTCAATTACTGGGTTTCTGTGACTCGAATTAAGAGACTTGCCCTGATTCGCGAAGATCAGTGAGTGGATTTTACATCTCTTTTGGTTCTTATTTGATCACATGGAAATCTAAGAAGCAAACTTCCCTATCCTTGAGCTCAGCCAAGGTAAAGTATCATTCTATGCGATGTGTGGTGGCAGAACTTACTTGGTTGGTTCTCCTATTTGAAGATCTATCCATTCCCATCTCACTTCTTGTAACTCTGCACTCCGACAACCAAGCAGCGATCCACATTGCAAAAAAATGTGTCTTTCACAAAAGAACGAAGTACGTGGAGTTTGACTGCCACTCTATGCAACAACAGTTCCTCTCTGGCTTGATTTCTCTCTCATTTGTTCTATATTCCTCTCATCTTGCGGATCTCTTTACAAAATCACTCACTGGTCCTCTACTTCACACTCTATTGGGCAAGTTGGATATGTCTTCTTCCCCCTCCAACTTGAAGGGGGTGTTGGTTCTAAAATTAAAAGCAGTAATAGAGGTTCTCTAATGGTGCTCGAAGCTTCTCAAACAAAGACAAAAGAGTGAGTTTGAGACATTAGGTTAGAATAGTTAAAGTTATTATCTGAAGTAGTAATAGATTAGGTTCTTTTTATTAGGCTCAACTTATGATATTGGGCTAAAACATTCATCCTTGTTGTGTTTGGCCTACTGGAAAAAGACAGAAACAAGCTTATTCTAGAAGAGTATAGAAACAACTCTAGTCAGATATACACTGTAAATAATTATTTATTTATGTATTTATCGCAATAGTCTGTTAGGAGTTAGCTAATAAAATAGTTAAAATAGTGACAGAAGTAGGAATTAGTTATACAAAGATTCTATTCTTTCTTGTATAAAGGGACAAGCTATACATTGCGTTATTCATTCAATCAATACATAGAGAAAATTTTCAAAATATCTTTCTATTTCCACACGTTATCTTCTTCAACACTTTCCACGATACGGTGATGGTGTTTTAAGCTTTTACGGTAACGTACTAAATTGGTATTTAAACTAAAAATCTAAACATTGTGAGCACGTGATTTTTGCCTCGCATGAATTACTCCTATAGAAGCCCCAAAATTAGATTTTTTCTTTTGTTATTTGGTTTTTAGGAATTAATTGATCAATTTTCGTGTTTGTTTGCATTTTGTGTGCATATTTAATTTTATTTAAATCATGGAAAATAGCAAAAAATATCACACATTGCATTTATGATTTAATTTTACATTCTTAGATTAAGTAGTAAATTAGTTTGTTTTACGAAAATGAAAAAATCACAAAAAAATAACTCGTTTTTATATTTTTAATTTATGAGCTTCGAATTTTGGTAGTTGTATTTAATTTGGTATTTAATTAGTTGTGGTAATTATTATTTAGAGTTATTAATTTAACTTGGTAGGATAATATGTATTAGGGATTAATTTAGGTTTTATTTTTAATTTTTGAAAAAGGAAAAGAGTTTTTAAAATAAAAGGAAAATTGGAAAAGGGAAAGAATTGAAGGGGTCTGAATTTTGGGCCAGAAAATTGAAAATTCCCAAGCCCAATTCAATTACACCTGAAACCCGATTAAAACTGGCCCAGGACCCATGTCACACCCGGTCCATCACTCCCCCCGTCCAAACGAACCCGTTTTGTTAAGTTGCGATCTCAGCCGTCGATGTTGTTTGATCAGACGGCTAAGAAGTGGGGGTCATGTGTTATATATCTATCCTAAGCCTACCCCCCCTCTCAAACTCATCTCTCTCATCTCACTCCCTCTCTTCAGAGACAACCCAGAAACCCTAGAGCCGCTCTAATTTCCCACCGACTCAAGCCGGCGGCTCCACCACCAATCGACCCTAGACTAACACCAAAGAACCCCCGAGCCTTCCTCGTCCCAAATCTGTCACTCTTTTCCCTCGATTCCCCTCAAACTTCTCGAATATTGGATCATAAGAAATCCCTAACTCCATATACTCAAATCCAACGGGCCTTTTGAAGATTCTAGGATATAATGGCCTTTACTCATGTGTTTTCACATGAAAACATACGATTAAAGGTTGTTCTTATCAAGAAATCGAAAAAGTTCTTCAAGTTTGTTCAAGTCCGTCCTGAGCCACTATAGGTTTTTCTTTTTCAGTTTTCTTTTGTTAGTCTTCTTTACTTTTTCTTTCATTTTTACCTTTCATTGCCATCTGCTTCTCCCTCTTCTTTTGAACTCTTTTGTTTTCCCGGTTTTAGAGTCGTCCATTACATGCATGTTAGTTTTCTTTTCTTTAATTAGTGTAAACAGTCCATTATTACTTAGTTTCAATTTCATTAAATTTTTTGTTCGTTAGTTGAGTTTCCAAAGGCTGCTCGAATTGCTTATATTTTTTGTTTTGCTTCAGTTAATTTGGTTCTGATTGTATTTGGGCCTGGGGTTCATGCCTTTAGATTCAGGCTCATGGTCTGGGTAGGGTTTTGAGTTGATTTAACCCAGGGTCAACTTGACCCATACCCGTTTGGTCTATCTGGTTAATTTCAGGGGCTGTGGGGGGTAATTTGGAATTTAACATTAGGGAATCTTGCAGTAACTGCCTTAGGAAGCTTCCTAGAAAGTTGAAAATAGCCTAGCTTGGCTAGCAAGTCAGAAAATGAGGGGCTAACTAGCAAAAAGAAAAACTATGAAAGGTCTAAAGTGAAAAAAACTAAGCCCTTAAGGTTGCCCTATAAACTTACCTATAAAGGCTTTGTTACTTTAGGCTCAATTCAGATTGGAAAAAAGAGCTAAGAAATACAGAAAAGAGAAAACAGCTAAAACTGAAGGAAAAATCACTGTTCCATTGCTCATCTTGTGTAATTTCTGAAGTTCTCATTCCCTGAAAAGGTTTTTGTCACAACTCGGATTTCCCTTCCTCAGAAGTCATGATGGTGCCTACTAATTAGAGCTAGGCAAGCCAATCCTTAACTGCTTACATCGTTAACAATTACTTCTTTTAACAATTATCGGCGATAGCATGAAAGTAACAGAATTAAATAAATATGTAGAAGACTTAAATTTAGAGAAAATTGAACAATAATGCGATAATCAACATATGCCTCTACCCAAGAACTGGTATCACATTACTCACGAACTTTTAAGAGTGCTAAATACAACCGTTTGAAAGAAAATATAAATTGTTTGTCTCGATTTTATGAGATAACATACGGAAATAAAAGATAGAGGAGATGCCGGGCCTGCGAACGTCTGCAAGACTACCTTAGTATCTCACTGGACTGAAGGCTGGCTCTCGCGCTACGGTTACTATCCAAAACCTGAATCTGTGCAAAAGAGCACAGAGCGTAGTATCAGCACAACCGACTCCATGTGCTGTTAAGTGTCTCGCTTAACTCCGATGAGGTAGTGACGAAGCTAGGACCAGACTCTAGATAAACCTGTACAGTTATATAATATATGGAAGAAAAGTAAACAAGTAATAAGCAGTTAAAGCTGGGGAAGGGGAACATGCTTCGGGGATAGCAATTAAAAGAAATAACAGGGAATAATGATGAAGGTAGCACTATAACTTCTATCACAAATGAAGAAAATAAAGGCAACTTTCACTTTCAGTTTCCTCTTGTTGCAGGTGTGCAACCCGATCCCATTTCTCATATCTCGTGGTAGGCGTACCACCCGCTCCCATTTCATTCTATCTCGTGGTAGGCGTACCACCCGCTCCCATTTCATTATATCTTGTGGTAGGCATACCACCCGCTCCCATTTCATAATATCTTGTGGTAGGCGTACCACCCGTTCCCATTTCATAATATATTGTGGTAGGCGTACCACCCGCTCCCATTTCACCAATCTTGGAGTAGGCATATCGCCCGCTCCCATTTCACCATTTCTCGTGGTAGGCGTACCACCCGCTCCCATTTTATTATATCTTGTGGTAGGCGTACCACCCGCTCCCATTTCATAATATCTTGTGGTAGGCGTACCACCCGCTCCCATTTCATAATATCTTGTGGTAGGCGTACCACCCGCTCCCATTTCATCAATCTTGTGGTAGGCGTACCACCCGCTCCCATATCATCAATCTTGTGGTAGGCGTAATACCCGCTCCCATTTCATAATGTCTTGTGGTAGGCGTACCACCCGCTCCTATTTCAGTTCATCACACAATCACAAGAAATCCCGGCAAGGGAACATAAGTAATATAATACCTTCCCGACAAAGGAACAAGGATATCGAAATAGTCATCCCGCCAAGGGAGAATCATCTATAACCAATCTCACTTTGCTAGTACTCAGTTCAATTAATGGAAATACTTAATCATAGAGGATTATTAATTAAAGTATACAAGGTGTCATTCAAAAACATAACAACTTTCTAGTTAAGACCCACGGTCATGCTTGACACCAACGTATAGATACTCGTCACCATGCCTATACGTCGTACTCAACAAGAAGCAAGTAGCAAATATGACTCAACTCCTAATCCCTCAAGCTAGGATTAAACCAAACACTTACCTCGATGCCTTGAACACCACTCAAGTATCAATTATAGGTTTACCTCTTGATTCCACCATCAATCCGCTCGAATCTAGTCATAAGTTACTTAATCACATTAATAAATGCTAAATGAATCAACCCCAATGCACGAAAATGAATTTTCCAAAGTTTTTCCAAAAGTCAAAATTCACCCCCAGGCCCACGTGGTCGCAACCCGAGTTTCGGACCAAAACCCGATTACCCATTCCCCTACAAATTCAAATATATGGTTTTTTTTAAATCGGACCTCAAATTGAGGTCCAAATCCCTAATTTTAGAAAAACCTAGGTTCTACCCACATCATCCAATTTCCCCAAGATAATCTTTGATTTGAAGTTGAAATCATGTTAAAAGATGTTAAGAAGTGAAGAAAATAAGTTAGAAATCACTTACCAATCGTTTCGGAGAAGAAAAGTTGTTTGGAAAATCGCCTCTTATCTTTTGGGGTTTTGAAAAGTGTAAAATAACTGAAATTCACGTGTATTTATACCCCTCTGAAATTCCCACCGCGGACCGTGCAAGAAGGACCGTGGCCGCGCAGGCTCCCTGAAGACCTGCGGATCATTGCCCCGTGCGGACCGCACCAAGCTGACTGCGGCCACACAACACCCACCGCGGACCGCTCAAGGCGACCGCGGCTGCGCTGGCCCCTCCGCGGCCGCACGTGATTTCTCGCGGACCACGCAAAAGGGTTCAGAGACCTGTCAAAATTCCTGAACCTGCAACATCATATCTTCTAAAGCCTAAGGCATCCCGCAACCTACGAGAAACTCACCCGAGCCTTCGAAACTCTAAACTAAGCATGAACACTACCTCAAGAACACCCTACAAACATATTCGTGTGATCACATCACCAATATAACATCATGAACATCGAATTGAGTCTCAAGATCAATTAAATTTCTTAGAATTCCTTTTAAACATCAATTTTCCCAATTTGGGTCTGGATCACGTCAAACGATGTCTGTTTTTGGCCAAACTTTACAGGAGTGATTGAAAACATATATAAGACTCGTACCGGGCGCCGGAACCAAAATACGGGCCCGATACCATTGCTTTCTAATCAGATTTTATTTCCATTTTCTTTAAACATTTTTAGAGAACAATTTCACTTTAAAGTCATAACTCGGGCTGGGGACCTCGGAATTCGATTCCGGGCATACGCCCGAGTCCCATATTTTCCTACGGATCCTCCAGAATCGTCAAATCACGGGTCCGGGTCTGGGTCCGTTTACCTAAAATGTTGACTGAAGTCAAATTTATTCATTTCAAGGTCAAAACTTAGTAATTTTCACAAGATTTCACATTTTATCTTTCCGACTACGCGCCCAGACTGCGCACAAAAATCGATGCGACTCTAAATGAGGTTTTAAGGGCCTCGGAGACACAGATTTCAACTAGAAACAGGTGATGACCCTTTTGGGTCGTCACATTCTCCACTTCTAAAATAATCGTTCGTCCTCTAACGGACAGAAGAAGGAAGTACCTAAGTCGGGGAAAAGATGAGGATACCGGTCCCGCATATCGGACTCGGACTCCCAGGTCGATGCCTCAGGGGGCTGACCTCTCCACTGAACACGAACCAAAGGAAAACTCTTCGACCTCAGCTGGCGAACCTGTCGGTCTAGAATAGCCACCGGCTCCTCCTCATACGACAAATCCTTGTCCAACTGGACAGTGCTGAAATCTAACACGTGGGATAGATCGCCGTGATATTTCCGAAGCGTGGACACATGAAACACTGGATGCACGACTGATAAGCTAGGCGGCAATGCAAGTTTATAAGCCACCTCTCCCACTCGATCAAGGATCTCGAATGGACCAATGAACCTAGGGATAAGCTTGCCTTTCTTCCCAAATCTCATCATGCCCTTCATAGGCGACACTCGGAGCAACACCCGCTCACCAACCATTAAAGCCACGTCTCGAACCTTATGATCTGCATAGCACTTCTGCCTAGACTGAGCTGTACAAAGCCTATCCTGAATGATCCTGAACTTGTCCAAGGCCTCCTGAACCAAATCTATACCCAACAACCGAGCCTCTCCCGGCTCAAACCATCCAACCGAAGACTTATAAAGCCTTATAAGGATCCATTTAGATAGTCGACTGGTAGCTGTTGTTGTAGACAAACTCTGCTAAAGGCACGAACTGATCCCACGAACCTCTAAAGTCAATAACAAAAGATCAGACCATGTCCTCCAATATTTGAATAGTCCGCTCGGACTATCCATCCTTTTGAGGATGAAATGTTGTACTCAACTCAACCTGGGTGCCTAACCCTAGCTGAACTGCTCTCCAGAAATGCGAGGTGAACTGCGTAGCTCGGTCCGAAATGATAGATATCGGCATACCATAAAGACGAACAATCTCCCCGATATAGATCTCAGCTAACCTCTCGGACGAATAGGAGACTGCCACAGGAATGAAATGCGCTGACTTGGTCGGCCTATCAACAATGACCCAAACTGCATCGAACTTCTTCCGGGTCAACGGAAGTCCAGTAATGAAGTGCATAATGATTCTCTCCCACTTCTACTCGGGAAGCTCAATCCTCTGAAATAAACCACCAGGCCTCTGATGCTCATACTTAACCTACTGACAATTCAAACACCGAGCTACATAGGCAATGATATACTTCTTCATTCTATGCCACCAATAATGCTGCCGCAAATCCTGATACATCTTTGTGGCGCCCAGATGGATATAGTATCGGGAACTATGGGCCTCCTCTAAAATCAACTCTCGAAGCCCATCCACATTAGGCACACAAAATCGACCCTGCAATCTCAGAACTCCATCATCACCTAAGATAACCTGATTGGCACCCCCACACTGCACCGTGTCTCTAAGGATACACAAATGGGGATCATCCAACTGCCGATCACGGATACTCTTCAATAATGAAGAACGAGCGACCGTGCAAGCTAATACTGGACTAGGCTCAAAAATATCCAACCTCATAAATCGATTGGCCAAAGCCTGAACATCCAAAGCAAGCGACATCTCACTGACTGGAATATAAGCAAGACTTCCCATACTGGTTGACTTTCGACTCAAAGCATCGGCCACTACGTTGGCCTTTCACGGGTGATATAGGATAGTGATGTCATAATCTTTCAACAACTCCAACCACCTCCTCTGCCTCAAATTCAACTCCTTTTGCTTGAACAAATACTGAAGACTCTTATGATCCGTGAACACCTCACATGCCACGCCATACAGGTAATGCCACCAAATCTTCAATGCGTGAACAATGGCTGCCAACTCCAAATCATGTACTGGATAGTTCTTCTTAGGAACCTTCAACTACCTCTGAGCATAGGCAATGACCTTGCCATCCTGCATAAACACTGCACCAAGTCCAATGCGAGATGCATCACAATAAATGGTTTAATGCCCTGAACCTGTGGGCAAAACTAACACCGGCACCGAAGTCAGTGCTATCTTGAGCCTCTGAAAGCTTGCCTCACACTCGTCCGACCATCTGAACTGGGCACCCTTCTAGGTCAACCTGGTCATCGGGGCTGCAACAGAAGAGAACCCCTCCACGAACCGACGATAGTAGCCTGCCAATCCCAAGAAACTCTGAATCTCTGTAGATGATGCTGGTCTAGACTAGTTCTTGACTACCGCAATCTTCTTTGGATCAACCTGAATACCCTCTGCTGATACAATGTGATCGAGGAATGCCACTGAGCTCAACCAGAACTCACACTTCGAGAACTTAGCATATAACTGACTATCCTTCAGAGTCTGAAGAACCACTCTAAGGTGTTTCTCGTGCTCCTCCTAGCTGCGGGAATATATCAGGATATCATCAATAAAGACTATCACGAACAAGTCCAAATAAGGCCTGAACATTCGGTTCATCAACTCCATAAATGCTGCTGGGCATTGGTCAACCCGAATGACATAACCAAGAACTCATAATGCCCGTACCGAGTGCAGAAAGCTATTTTAGGGACATCGATGCCCTAATTCTCAACTGGTGGTAGCCAGATCTCAAGTCAATCTTTGAAAATACCTTGAAACCCTGAAGCTGATAAAACAAATCATCAATCTCAGCAGTGGATACTTTTTATTAATTGTAACCTTGTTCAATTACCGGTAATCAATGCACATTCTCATCGAACCATCCTTTTTCTTTACAAACAAAACTGACACACCCCAAGGCGAAACGCTGGGTCTAATGAAACCCTTCTCAAGCAAATCCTACAACTATTCCTTTAACTCTTTCAACTCCGGCGAGGCCATACGATATGGCGGAATAGAAATGGGCTGAGTGCCCGGAGCCAGATCAATGCAGAAATGAATGTCCCGATCGGGTGGCATCCCCAATAGGTCTGAAGGGAAAACCTCAGGAAACTCACGAACCACGGGCATAGAATCAATATAGGGAACCTTAGCACTGGAGTCATGAACATAAGCCAAATATGCCAAACACCCCTTCTCGACCATAAATCAAGCCTTCACATACAAAATAACACTTCGGGTAGAATGACCAAGAGTCCCTCTCCACTCTAAACAGGGCAAACCTGTTAAGGTTAAGGTCATGGTCTTAGCATGGTAATCCAAGATAGCATGGTACGGGGATAACCAATCCATTCCCAATATAAAATCAAAGTCGGCAATGTCTAAAAGCAACAAATCAACACGGGTCTCAAGACCCCCAAACACTACAATACAAGAACGATGAACTCGGTTGACCACATAGAATCACCCACCGGTGTAGACACATAAACAAGAATACTCAATGAATCTCTAGGCATGACTAGGTACGGGGCAAAATAAGATGACACGTACGAATACGTAGACCTTGGATCAAATAGCACTGAAGCATCTCTATCACAAACCAGTATAGTACCTGTAATGACTGCATCTGAAGACTCAGCCTCGAGCCTGGCTGGAAGTGCATAACATCGGGGCTGGGCCCCACCACCCTGAACTGCCTCTCTGGGTTGGCCTACTGTTGGTTGGCCTCCACCTCTGGCGGCTTGAGCTCCATCTCTAGGACCTCTACCTCCACCTCTAGTTGTTGGGCAGGCTGTGGGACATCTGGTGCTTGTACCATAGCACGAGAACCCTGATGCGGAGAACTGCTCGAAGCTTGAGGGAAATACCTAGAAATGTTCCTCGTGTTGCCACAAGTAAAACAAGCCCTCGGTTGCTGGGGCTGACGACCCTGGAAACTCTGAAGTGGCAGTGCACTGATAGGTGTTGATGGTGCACTGTAAGGCTGCTGATCAGAATAGGGCGTCTGAGACCCATGACCATCTGAAGTACCATGGGAGACCTGAAGAGCTGATTGAAAGGGCCTAGGAGGATGGCCTCTACCATATAAATCTCTACCTCCATATGAGGTACCACTGAATCTACCTGAATGACGGGGCCGCTTATCCGACCCATGACCACCTCTTGAAATGTAATCTCATTCCCGGTCTCCTTGGCCATCTGAAGATGTATCGGCTGAATAAGACCATCAATAAACCTCCTCACCCTCTCTCTCTCGATAGGAAGTATGACAAGAGCATGGTGAGCTAGATCGATGAACCTGGTCTCATACTGAGTGACCGTCATGGAACCCTGCTGAAGATGCTCGAACTGCCTTTGATAGGCTTCTCTCTGCGTCACGGGGAGAAACTTCTCCAGAAACAACACTGAAAATTGTTCCCATGTCAAAGAATGTGATCCAGCTGGTCTCGCTAAGTAATAATCCCTCCACCAAGTCTTGGCAGATCCAGATAAGCGAAATGCAGCAAAATTGACCCCATTGGTCTCAACAATGCCCATGTTCCTGAGAACCTCGTGGCAGCTGTATAGGAAATCCTGGGGATCCTCAGAAGGAGCTTCGCTGAAAGTAGTAGTGAAGAGCTTGGTGAATCTGTCCAGTCTCCACAAAGTATCGGCGGACATAGCCGCTCCATCACCAGTTTGAGCCACTACACCCGGCTGAACTGCCACCGCTGGCTAAACTATTGGAACCTGAATCTGGGGAGCTACCTGCTCCGGAGTGCGTGTAGCAGGAGTTTAAGCCCCTCCTCCAGCCTGAGAAGTGGTTGGTGCTACAGAAAGCAAACCTGCTCCGGTGACACTCTCCATAAGACCCACCAATCGAACCAGAGCGTCCTGAAGAACTGGGGTAGCGATAAACCCCTCTGGGACCTGAGCTGGGCCCACCAGAACTGTTGGGGCAGGAACCTCCTCCTCAAAATCAATATGAGGCTCCGCCACTGGTGCCGCTGATCGGGGTTGAGCTCTGCCCTTACTTCGGCCTCTAGCACGACCTCGGCCTCGCCCTCTGCCCCTAGTGGGAGCTACTGTAGGGGGCTCGGGCTGTTGAGCAGTAGATGAGGAAGCGCGTGTTCTCGCCATCTGCGAAGAACAGAGTAGAAGTTCAATTAGCATTTGAGGAACAAATCCGCACGACAAGAAAGAACAAAAGTGAAGTTTTCCTAACTCGGTAGCCTCTGGGGGATAAATACAGACGTCTCCATACCGATCCCTCAGACTCTACTGAGCTTGTCCGTGAGTTGTGAGACCTATGTAACCTAGAGCTCTGATACCAACCTGTTACGACCCGGATTTCCCACCCTCAGGAGTCATGATGGCGCCTACTAATGAGAGCTAGGCAAGACAATCCTTAACTGCTTACATCATTAACAATTACTTCTTTTAACAATTATCGGTGATTGCATGAAAGCAACGAAATTAAATAAATATGCGGAAGACTTAAATTTAAGAAAACTGAACAATAATGCGAGAATCAACATATGCCTCTACCCAAGAACTGGTGTCACATTACTCACGAACTTCTAAGAGTGCTAAATACAGCTGTTTGAAAGAAAATATAAACTGTTTGTCTCGATTATATGAGATAACAGGTGGGAATAAAAGATAGAGGAGACGTCAGGCCTGCGAATGCCTGCAAGGCTACCTTAGTGTCTCACTGGACTGAAGGCTAGCTCCCGCGCTACGGCTGCTGTCCAAAACCAAGATCTGTGCAAAAGAGCACAGAGCGTAGTATCAGCACAACCAACCCCACGTGTTGGTAAGTGTCTGGCCTAACCTCGGCGAGGTAGTGACGAGGCTAGGACCAGACTCCAGATAAACCTGTACAGTTATATAATATATGGCGGAAAAGTAAACAAGTAATAAGCAGTTAAAGCTGGGGAAGGGGAACATGCTTTGGGGATAGAAATTAAAAGAAATAACAAGGAATAATAAGAAAGCTAGCACTATAACTTCTATCACAAATGAAGAAAATAAAGGCAACTTTCACTTTCAGTTTCTTCTTGTTGCAGGTGTGCAACCCGATCCCATTTCTCATATCTCGTGGTAGGCGTACCACCCGCTCCTATTTCATTCTATCTCGTGGTAGACGTACCACCTGCTCCCATTTCATTATATCTTGTGGTAGGCGTACCCCCCGCTCCCATTTCATAATATTGTGTGGTAGGCGTACCACCCGCTCCCATTTCATAATATCTTGTGGTAGGCTGCCTTCTGTTACTTTTGAATTCAATCTCGTCGAGCTGTTTAACTGCTGTGGATTGCTGTTTTTTAGCTGTTGGTTCCTTACTCCTATTCTCTATTTTCTTCTACATCCAGGTACACATCCCTGAGTTAAGCATGTAACACAGTTCATGAAGTGTTTTGGTTGAAGAGAAAATAGGGATTTTTCCTCTTTATCAGATGTTGTTTCTTCTTAGTTTCTTTTTTTTTAGTTTGCTTTGTCAATTTTTAGCTCAACATGTTTTCCTTCTTAGTTTATCTCGAAGTTTATATCAAAATTGTAATAGGACTCTTATGCAGCACATGGTGGTTTTGTCTGCTTAATTCCCGAGTTCTGCTTGTGGTTGAAATGACCATTAGTTTTGAGAGTCATGCATATCTTTTTTCAAATTGTTGAAGGTTTTGTTAAGAATAAGGTTAATATAGTTAAGGTTAAACATTATGTTGAAGGTTGAAGCCATTTAGTTTGTTTTATATTATGAGTTTAGTTCTGTTTGAGAATGGTTAAGAGATGTGCTTGATCTGCAATATTAGTGATTTTAAGTTGATTTAGGTAGTTGTTACATGGCTAAATGTGTAATGAAAATCAAGCATGTTTAGTTATATTTAGTGTGAAGTTTGAACAAGGTTTAAATTCAGTAACCTTTTCTGTTCAAGTGACTTTTAGGCAGTTGTATTACTTCATCAGATTTCAGAAATTGCTTTTCAAAAGTTTTTCATGAGATATTCTGAAATTTTATGCACTTATGCTTTGAATAGCTCAAGTCATTTTTAATTATGAGAATCAATGCCGGATATTATGATGCCTCAAATTCAAATGGGGTTTTGAAATTGTGTTTTGGTATTCAGGGATTCGATCCCTGGGGCCCATCGTTGATCTCTTTTCTGCCATGACTGGGCCTAATTCAGGCCCAAAACCTTGAAAGCTTTTGTCGTAATATCTGTTTCCCTTTGGTTTAATAGTTTAAAAATGAAAATGTGAGCGACTGGACTCCGAGTTGAGTTGTGGATTCGAACTAAGGACCTCTTCATTGTTTGAAACCGTCCTTGTTTGAGTTTGGGCTTGACCTTGGGTTCAGGCGTGACTGTCTCTTTTAAATGAGACTTGGGTTGTTCCTCCCTCATTGAGCTACTGGTCCATTTGGGGTTGGGTCGAATCCCATTGTTTAAGATAATTGACTCTTTCTCACATAAGCTTTTAGTGGTTTTGAGTAACACATTTAATTGCACTTAGCATCTAGCAAATTATGCTCCT
Organism: Nicotiana tabacum; assembly: GCF_000715075.1. Taxonomy (NCBI): domain Eukaryota; kingdom Viridiplantae; phylum Streptophyta; class Magnoliopsida; order Solanales; family Solanaceae; genus Nicotiana; species Nicotiana tabacum. The sequence continues at coordinate 141,021,411 of NC_134082.1, forward strand.
TAATTAGATTGGAAGTGAGCCATATTAGTAACACCAATAGTCATGGCCCTCCAATTTTTTGTTTGAATATCCTTAAAAAATTGAAATGGAGGTGTACCGCACCAAATAAAATCTCCAAATGAGTGGCCTTCATTTAACTATTTATTTAAAATTCTTAGAATTCAAGGCGCGCCATTTAGCAAATTTCTATGGCCCTCGCAAAGTTAAAAAGATGCGTAGTCGCTTTAGGCGCATTATTTTAATAACATTACCTTCCTAAACTCAGGTGTACATTTCATGTGACCCAAATCCAAATCTCAACAACGTTGAATAAGATGTGTTTCAGATTTCGGGAGCATTTCATGTGGCACAATCCAAAGACATGTTTTGAACGATGTTAAATCTTATTTAAAATAATTAAAAACGGTTAATAATTTCTAAAAAAATTGTATCATAGGTTAAAACATGTACTAAAATCAGATAATAAGCCAATTATGATAGTTTAAGCGATCGTGCAGGAACCACATAATCCGGGGGTGCCTAACACCTTCCCTCGGGTTAACAGAATTCCTTACTCAGAATTTTTGGTTCGCAGACTTCAAAAGAAAGTCGAAATTTTCCTCGATTTGGGATTTAAAATAAACCGGTGACTTGGGAAACCAGAAAATAAACCATCCCAAGTGGCGACTCTGTCCAAAAATTGAATAAATAATCCCATTTCGAAAAATGTCACTTAAAGTAGAAAAACTCCCTTGTACTACCTTCGGGTGTGTAAAAAGGACGTGTGACAGCTCTGGCGACTCTGCTGGGGAATCAAACCTAGAATCTCTAGTTCAGGGTTCAAGAATTTGAGCTTAGAATAGTTGTTATGATTGGCTTTATCTGTTATCTGATTTTCCTACATGTTTGAGCCTAATGTGCTAAATGTTTTACCGCTTTGATATTTTGTGAATTGTATATAAACTGTTGTGAAACCCTTCCTCTCTCTGAGTCTTCTAAATCATGGAGAAGGGTGCACTTTGTGTGACTTCTCTTCTATATAGAGTCTTATCCCATTTTTATAACGAGGTTCGGACAAGTTGCTATGCCGGTGAAGCTTTTGTATTCCCGGTACGCTGCCCCCCCCCCCGGCTCGAGTTGTCCGCTCGGGTAAGCCAGATCTAGAACAATAAACCCAGGTTTTAAACCTAGTATAACAAAACCTCATCCCGGATCCCTAGTAGGAACATTTAATTACATCACGTGCATTTGACTTAGGAGACTCAACACAGGGGTTGGGTCTGTCTAGGACAGGTGTACCCTAAATGAAAAGACCATCCTGATGCATCCTACTTGCTACTTGTGCATTTATTCACTTCGGATTTGCATGTTGATCGACTTATGAATAATAGGAGAAAAGTTGGAAAAAGAAAATCAATGTGAGGGCTTGGAGAGATAATTGCTTTTTTTTTGAAAAATTTGTGTCCAAAAATATGCTGAAACGCTGCCAAAATTTTGACAAAAACTTTCTGTTTGAAAAAATAGTTGGTGTATTTTCGTCCCATCTGCCCGAACTATGCTAGTTTGAATCTCACCGGATGTGGGATATGTAGACAACCCCCATCGGGTCGAACTTCTCTTTTTCCAAAAATAGCCCAAAAACAACAAAATTTTATTTTTGTCACAAATAAGCAAGGTGATGCCATTCTTGTTTCCGAATGTCCCCAAAAGGGCGTTGGAAGACTGTTATTGCAAGAATAACCCTTTGGTCATTTTGTACGGTTAACAAGCACAGCCTTAAAATTTTCTTCCCCGAAGTGATGAAAGGTCGTGTCTGCAAAACTAGGTTTTATTTTTTTAAAGTAAAATTTTGAAAAATAGTATCATTTTTGGGTCAAAATGAGTTATTTAATCACCTTAATAAATGTGAAGGATGAGCACAAATGAAATTAAACCCTTTACAGTCCTTAAAGAGATTCCCTTACAGCTCCACATGCGGTGGAATGATCTAGGAAAAGGCAGTAGAGAAATAGTGGCAAAAGTTATGGGAGGCCTCGTCGGACTATTGAACGTCAAGCCGAGGTTGAACATAATTGAAGCATTAATACCTTTTTGGGACCAAACTCGCAATGTGTTCCGTTTCTCTAACTTTGAGCTCACACCTACACTGGAGGAAGTTGCAGATTATGCGGGCCTTAATGGAAACTTTAGAAGTCGATATCCATCGTCACCAAGACCGGTATCTCCCCACATATTTTTGGATTTGCTGAGTATTAGTCGGGATATTCAGGATGGAAATTTATCTGAAGGGTATTGCACTCTCCAATTCTTGTATCAACGCTACGGTAAACCTCGAGGTTTCGAAGAGACGAACACTGGTCTGACCCATGCTGGGAATAAGGACAAATGGGAAGCAAGGCGGGGTTTGGCTTTTATTGTAGCATTCTTGGGTATTGTAGTCTGTCCGCGAAAAGATGGTAACATAGAGGTGGGTCTCGTAGGAATGGTCAATGTTGCAATCAAGAAAGCCAACAACACTGTGGTTCCCCTGATCTTATTCGAGATATACCGAGCCTTGACTATCTGTCGGGAAGGGGGAAAGTTGTTCCAAGGCTGCAATCTGTTACTACAATTATGGATGCAGGAACATCTCTGTCACCGAGTTGGATATATGAATTATGGTATGACCGGTTTGAGTTGCATTGATGAATTTGAAAGCCGAGTAGGGGGTATTGATTTCCCCGAAGGTACTGAAGCTTGGTTTACACATTTAAGCTCCTTGACTAACGATAAAATTTAATGGGAATTCAGATGGCTTCCTGTCACCGAAGCAGTGTACATGTCAGCTGAAGTGTGTTATCTCCTCATGATGGGCATCTAGAGCATCCAGCCGTATGCTCCCCACAGGGTTTTACGCCAACTAGGAAGATTTCAAACCGTTCCTCATGACGAAGATTTGAGCAAACATGTCATTGAATTGGGCCCAAAAGACTCATTTCCAGAAGGGAGAATTCGCCAAGTGTGGAATGAATGTAGGTTTCTTGTACCTAAGACCATGGGGCGAGATCTAGCTAGAGGTGAACTGGACCCTAAGTACATTGTTTGGTTCGGTAAAAGATTTCAGATACCTGAGAGACCTGTTAATATACCCACGTTCAACAATTTACTAGTGACTCGCAAGAGCAGTGGGGCTGGTTGGCAAAAGAAGAAAGTTACAGTGCCAAAATAAGCAAGTTAGAAAGGCAAGTCATGGACCTTTAGTTTGAAAATGGCTTGTAAGCCGCCACAGATGAGGGAGAAAAGAAAAAACTAACTCAAGAGAATGAAGCCCTCAAAGCTCAAATCCGGAAGATGAAAATAGTTGCTAGAAACCCGTAGAGAAGCTGAGCGAACGAAAGGCTTATAAGCAGTCTGAAAAAAAAAGCCCTTGAGTGCCAAGATGACCTAGAAAAGGCTGAGGCCATTCTAGCAAATGCCCGGGCTCAATTAGCAGAGAATGCAAAAGGCCGAACACAGTTTGTGCAACAAATAAAGAGAAAGTATGAAGGGACAATCACCAGCCTGAGAAGAAAGGTGACTACCCTTGAGAATGAGGCAGCCAACTAGGCTAAAGATTTCAAAGCTGATAGGGAACACTGTTATGATTTGATGACTCAAATGGAGGAAGGAATGTAGTAGTTGCAAGATCAACACCTTTATGACTCTCAAGTGTTAGAAGCTCGAAATCAGCAGATAGGGCGGTTTCTTCAGGAATAAGGCAGGATAAGAGAGAGGATCAGAACCATCACTGACTACATTACCATGAAGTGCCAAGCGTGCGAGGACATGACTCGTACCACCTTTTTCGCTGCAGTGATGACTTTTGTCTGCCAAGTTATGAGTGATTTGGAGCGACTTCAAGGGAATCTCGCATTTAAGCATGCGGCAAGACCAAATGATGTCCCGCGGGCACCAGGAGCATTAATATATTCTTAATTTTTACTTGGGTCTGTATCTTTTTTTTTCGATTGGAGTCTGTTAGTTTATTTTCGATTCTGTTAGTTAGTTTTTGGGTCTGTATTGTCATCTTGTTGTTGGAGTCTGTTGTTTTCCTTTTTGAGTCTTTTAGTTTTGAATCGTTGTAATCCAGAGTATTTCCCTTTTATGAGAAAATTGAAAATCCCAAAATGTTTGGTTATTTATTTTTTACATTTATTGCCCCCAAAACTATGCTTGGTCTGATTCATGTAGGGTCATGATACGTAGGCAATCTACATAGGAATCGATCGTAACCTTAAATATTAAGGAGAAGGAAAGAAAAAAAAAAGAGGAGAGCGAAAGTGGAAAGAAGAAAATGGAAAGAATAAGTAAAGCCGGGATGAAGCATGCAACCATTGCAAAACATGTAGAAACACATTTAACTGTATTGGTGCATCACACCCCCAACGTGCGATTACTTATCTGTTATTTGTTTCAAACTAACCATTGATGTTGCTCTTCCAGTCGAGGTTTTTATAAAACGGTGGTTTGTTTTTGTGGTAATCTGGCTTCGCACCCATACTTTACGAGATCAAAGGGGAGCGTCAAAATGTCTTCAGAAATGACTCTGCCAACAATTCCCATCATGGATGATAGTCCAATCTCAGGCATCCCGACCTCAAAATCGGCAACTGCCAAAGAAAACAGAATCCTGCGTCTTCGGGTTATGGAAATGTGGGACGCTTGGGCAAATGGAAGAAAGACACCAAGCGCCACCCCAGGATTTCCCAAACTTTTTCCTAGAGCAAGTGGTGCCTTCACTGTTCCGATCAGTCACCCAAACACACCATTACGACACCCAACTATCTTAGCTCATTTTGTGGGAACACCTTCTGAGGTTCAACCCCAGGTTTTAATGTCCGGTGTAGCTTCAAATATCATCACCACAACTCTATGCTCGGCCACGGCACAACCTACACTGCCTAGGCCCAGTTTTGACTCCTCAGCTTTCACCTTCCAAACACCCACCTTCCAAATGGAACCTCCTCAGTTTCCTACTTACCCTTAGCCACCCCAATTTGAGTTCACTGTGGGGAAATAAAATACCACCAAAACTGCTGAGCAAGAAGAAATTGTGAGGAAGATGAGGAGTATAGAACAAAGTCTCAAAAGCATACAAGGCTTGAGTGGACAGAAAAGTGTATCCTATGCCGACTTATGCATGTTTCCCCATGTGCACCTACCATTGGGATTCAAAACCCCAAAATTTGAGAAGTATGATGGACACGGTGATCCTATTGCTCATCTCAAGAGATATTGCCACCAGCTGTGAGGAGCAGGTGGAAAGGAAGAACTCCTCCTGGCCTATTTCGGAGAAAGTCTGGTGGGCATCGCATCTGAGTGGTACATGGACCAAGATATATCCCGCTGGCACATCTGGGATGATCTTGCTAGAGATTTTGTCAGGCAGTTCAAGTACAACATTGATATTGCTCCAGATAGGAACTCATTGACAAACCTGAAGAAGAAATCCTCGGAAAACTTTCGAGAGTACGCATGTTAAGTGGTGTGAGCAGGCCTCCAGGGTAAAGCCTCCAATGGATGAGGTTGAAATGGTCACAGTTTTCCTCCAAGCTCAGGAAGCTGACTACTTCCAAAATATGATGTCAGCAATGGTGCACGGTGATTTGATTCATGCACCTCCCATGGAACTGCATCCCATGTCAGCACCTTGGCCATTTGTTGCTTAAGGTATGGATGTCATTGGGTCAATCGAGCCGAAAGACTCAAATGGGCACACATTCATACTAGTTGCCATTGACTACTTCACGAAATGGGTTTAAGCCATCATTCTCAAATCAGTCACCAAGAAAGTCGTGGTAGATTTCGTGCACTCCAATCTTATTTGTTATTTTGGCATTCCTGCAACTATTATCACAGACAATTCTACAAACTTGAATAATCATTTGATGGGAGAGATATGTGAACAATTCAAGATAATACACCGGAACTCTACTCCTTATCGGACCAAAGCTAATGGTGCCGTCGAAGCAGCAAACAAAAACATCAAAAATATTTTGAGAAAGATGATTCAAAGTTCCAGGCAGTGGCATGAAAAGTTGTCGTTTGCATTGTTGAGATGTCGCACTACTGTGCGCACATCAATTGGAGCCACATCGTATCTTTTGGTTTATGGCACTGAAGCCGTAATACCCATAGAGGTTGAAATTCCCACTCTCTGGATCATTGTTAAAGCTGAAATTGAAGACAGTGAGTGGGTTAAAACCCGTCTGGAACAGTTAACCTTGATCGATGAAACACGAATGGCCGTGGTTTGCCACGGGCAGTTGTACCAATAAAGAATGTCCCGTGCCTACAACAAAAAAGTGCGGCCTAGAAATTTTGAAGTGGGGCAACTCATTTTAAGGCGTATCCTCCCCCATCACTAGGAAGAAAAAGGAAAATTTGCTCCTAATTAGAAGGGCCCATACATCATCAGAAAGATATTGCTGAGAGGAGCATTGTATGTGCGCGATATCGAAGGAATTGATCCCGATGCAGCTGTAAATGCGGATGCAGTCAAAAGGTATTATGTTTAGGCTTTCTACAGTGACAACATTGTCTTATTGGGATGACGAAGGCTTTCATTCTCGCTACGCAAACAATATCTACCGTTTGTAAACCATTTGAGCCGGTTAATCTTTTTTGATTGCCCTCTTTGGAACCAGAAAGTGTTATAAAAAAGAAGAAGCAAAGACAACAAAACAAAAATGTTTTCCTGAACTACGTTCGACTTGATTCAGAAAGGATACGTAGGCAGCCTCTCCCTGGGGTTTAGTCACACCAAAACAAAAAGCCAATTTTCCCCAAAAAGTGAAACTGGGGCAGATGATATAATGGTTCGGCAATGATCCAGCCGAATGGTTCCAAAGTTGTAAGGCGATCCAACTCTTTTTTTACCCGAACCCTGTCCAAGTCCTTCTGATCAATCGGCAAAGGCGCCGGAATTAGAAAACACATCTGTTTGGATCTAACACAATCAAAATGAGAGAAATAAAATGAGATAGCCTTATTGGTGAAAACCTACGAGCACCTTGAGGCGATGACGAGCAGAGAAATTGAAAATGAGAGAGTCTTGTTAGTGAAAACTCGTAAAAGAGCACTATAAGATGATGGTAAGAAGAGAAGTGAGAGAGATCGATTGGCGAAAACTCACAAAGGGCGTCGTTGATCGAAATGAAGAAACCCCTCACTACCATTAGTACTGAAAGAATCCTGGCAAAGTTTCTCGGTTTTAATATAAGGACCACAATTGGTTTATGAGAAGTGGGGTTAGTTTGTGCGGATCGGACATCCAGTCCAAGAAGCATGTCATGTCTATTGAAGCCCGCATGCGCCCCAGATAAGTCCTTCCTTCCTTAACGAAAGGGACTTCTCTCCTTTAAATTTATTTTTCTTGTCCTTTGTTTACTTTTTCTTGAATCCCTTTCGGTCTAACTCTCTTCCAAAACTGATACAGATAAAAGGTGGCAATATTGGTTTTACAGGTTTCCGCTTAATAAAAGCCATGTCCAAAAAAATACCCAGCCTCAGCAGGTGTATCAAGTCGATCTCGACTGGCCATGATGTCCGATGCTATAAAATCAGAGTTATTGAAAATGAAAAGAAATCCAAGTCAAAATCCCAGAGGTAGAATAAAGTGGAAGGGTCAAAGCCCCATACGGGCGAGCCATCATAAGAAATTTTGAAAAGTTATGTTCCTCAGTTTTAGGAGAGAGACCAAACTTCAGAAAAGCCAGCAAGCAGCAAAGGTTATTACCAAAAGAGTTGGGCCGAGATCAAGCGATCAAAACAATCAAGGCCACAAAACCAACCACCGTTTCAAACTGACAAATTCTTCATTGGTTTGAAAAAAAGAAAACGGGTGCATTTCAAAACAACCCTGGAAGAAGCATGTGCAATAAAAGCAAGGCACGCAGAAACCAAAATGGTTCTACAGCAAAAAAGATGACCCGAAAAGGGAAGTCCTTTTAAACTCTTCATTCATTCTCCTAAATAAAATGAAAGTGAGGTAATGAAAACAAGAAGAAGAAAAATTCTAAAAGTGTGGTAGCCGAGGGTCTCCAATCTCTAGCTACGTTCTTCCAACATAGGGTCTCATTCCCTAGTCACTCCCAGCATAACCTGGTAATCTTTTCCATTATAGGGTTCCACTCCCTAGTCGATCCCTGGCATAAACCAAAGACTTTTTTTCTTTTATCCCGACATAACCCGTGGACCTCCCTGGCATAACCCAAGGACCCTTTTTCTTTTATCCCGGCATAACCCCGTGGATCTCTTTGGCATAACCCAAGGACCTTTTTTTTTTATTTTTTTATCCCAGCATAACACACGGATCTTCCTGGCATAACCCAATGACCCTTTTTCTATTATTCCGGCATAACCCGTGGACCTCCCTGGCATAACCCAAAGACCCTTTTTCTTTTATCCCGGCATAACCCATGGATCTCCCTGGAATAACCCAAGGACCTTTTTCCTTTTATCCCGGCATAACCCGTGGATCTCCCCGGCATAACCCGAGGCCCCTTTTCTTTTCCGGCATAACCCGGTCAGCTTTCCAGCATAACCTGACAATCCTCCCGATTTAGGGCTCCACACCCTACTCCCAAGGATACACAACCCTGAATTTTATTGCATTCAATAAAGTGATAGCTTGGATTTGTGTTGCAAATAACTTACGAAATTTTTCTAGTGAAAACTAGGGCAGAAAAATTTCGTTTGTTTGTTTGTTTTGGTGGCTAAGCATATTTTCCTCAAGGCACAGGATTCGAGATGACCAAAAGAATGAGTCTCAATCCGAAATAAAGAAAAGAAGAAAAGAGCAAACGAAGTGAACTTAGAGTGCTAAAGCGAACAAAGATGCGGACTGCTCATGATATGATTGAGGTCATAGACTTCGCATGACCCACTTTGATCCAAAATCTAAAGAGAGATCCAGCACACGCAACTGACGAGCATCAAGATTCAGATCGGAGTCCACAGCAAAGTCAGCTGCGACTCGATATCAAGCTTCAGGAGATATATAGATAGGAATCTTGTAACTCATAGTTGGTAGGCCTAGCTATCTTAGCTTTTTTATTTTCCTTTTGGTGTAATAAGGAAGTCAGGAAGCAGTAGCAACAGTAAAATCACAGCTTTCTGGTAGTCCCAGCTACCAAAACTTCCAAATCTACACTGACTTGATTCCTTTATAGCCAAGGATATGTAGTCAACCTTTGAAGCAGGGTTCGGTCAAACTTTTATCAAAAATGCTTCTCATGGAGTGCAAACGGGCAAAAATCCCTCATAATTGCTCATTTTATCTTTGCCCGAAAACCCTTCGTGTCTCCGAGCAAAGAGGGGCAGCTGTGCGCACGTTTTTGCCTCGCATGAATTACTCCTATAGAAGCCCCAAAGTTAGGAATTTTCTTTTGTTATTTGGATTTTAGGAATTAATTGCTCAATTTTCGTGTTTCTTTGCATTTTGCGTGCATATTTAAATTAATTTAAATCATGCAAAATAGCAACAAAAAAAAATCACGCATTGCATTTAGGATTTAATTTTACATTTTTAGATTAATTAGTAAATTAGTTTGTTTTACGAAAATGGAAAAATCACAAAACAATAACTCGTTTTTGCATTTTTAATTTTTGAGCTTCGAATTTTGGTAATTTTCTTTAATTTGGTATTTAATTAGTTGTGGTAATTATTATTTAGAGTTATTAATTTAATTTGGTAGGATAATTTTTATTAGAGATTAATTTAGGTTTTATTTTTAATTTTTAAGAAGGAATTTAAGTAAAAGGAAAATTGGAAAAGGGAAAGAATTGAAAGGGTCTGAATTTTGGGCCAGAAATTTGAAAATTTCCAAGCCCAATTCAATTACACATGAAACCCGTCTAAAACTGGCCCAGGACCCATGTCACACCCGGTTTAGCACTCCCCCCGTCCAAACGAACCCGTTTTGTTAAGTTGCGATCTCAGCCGTCGATGTTGTTTGATCAGACGGCTAAGAAGTGGGGGTCATGTGTTATATATCTATCCTAAGCCTACCCCCCCTCTCAAACTCATCTCTCTCATCTCACTCCCTCTCTCTTCAGAGACAACCCAGAAACCCTAGAGCGCCCTAATTTCCCACCGTCTCAAGCCAACGGTGCCACCACCAGTCGACCCCAGACTAACACCAAAGAGCCCCCGAGCCTTCCTCGTCCCAAATCTATCACTCTTTTCCCTCGAATTCCCCTCAAACTGCTTGAATATTGGATAACAAAAAAGCCCTAATTCCATAAACTCAAATCCAACGGGCCCTTTGAAGATTCTAGGCTGTAATGGCCTTTACTCATGTGTTTTCACATGAAAACATACGATTAAAGGTTGTTCTTGTCAAGAAATCGAAAGAGTTCTTCAAGTTTGTTCAAGTCCGTCCTGAGCCACTGTAGGTTTTTTGTTTTCAGTTTTCTTTTGTTAGTCTTCTTTACTTTTTCTTTCACTTTTACCTTTCATTGCCATCTGCTTCTCCCTCTTCTTTTGAACTCTTTTGTTTTCCCAATTTTAGAGTTGTCCTTTACATGCATGTTAGTTTTTTTTCTTTAATTAGTGTAAACAGTCCGTTATTATTTAGTTTCAATTTCATTAAATTATTTGTTCGTTAGTTGAGTTTCCAAAGGCTGCTCAAATTGCTTATGTTTTTTGTTTTACTTCAGTTAATTTGGTTATAATTGTATTTGGGCCTGGGGTTCATGCCTTTAGATTCAGGCTCATGGTCTGGGTTGGGTTTTGAGTTAATTCAACCCAGGGTCAACTTGACCCATACTCGTTTGGTCTATCTAGTTAATTTCAGGGGTTGTGGGGGTAATTTGAAATTTAGCCTTAGGGAATCTTGCAGTAACTGCCTTAGGAAGCTTCCTAGAAAGCTGAAAATAGCCTAGCTTGGCTAGCAAGTCAGAAAATGAGGGACTAACTAGAAAAAAGAAAAACTAAGGAAGGTCTAAAGTGAAAAAAATTAAGCCCTTAAGGCTGCCCTAGTAACTTGCCTATGAAGGCATTGTTACTTGAGGCTCAATTCAGATTGGAAAAAAGAGCTAAGAAATAAAGAAAAGAGAAAATGGCTAAAACTGAAGGAAAAATCACTATTCCATTGCTCATCTTGTGTAATTTCTGAAGTTCTCATTCCCTGAAAGGTTTTCTTGGTTAAAATAGTTCAAAATGGATTAAAATTGGGTTTGGAGGTTTGGTTTTGAATTCTGTTATTTGCTCGAGTGAGGCTGCCTTTTGTTACTTTTGAATTCAATCTGGTTGAGTTGTTTAACTATTGTGGATTTTTGTTCTTTAGCTCCTGGTTCCTTACTCCCCTTCTCTGTTTTCTTCTACATCCAGGTACATATCCCTGTGTTAAGCATGTAACACAGTTCATGAAGTGTTTTGGTTGAAGAGAAAATGGGGATTTTTCCTCTTTATCAGATGTTGTTTCTTCTTAGTTTCTCTTCTTAGTTTGCTTTGTCGATTTTTAGCTCAACATGTTTTCCTTCTTAGTTTATCTCGAAGTTTATATCAAAATTGTAATAGGACTCTTATGCAACACATGGTGGTTTTGTCTGTTTAATTCCTAAGTTCTGCTTGTGGTTGAAATGACCATTAGTTTTGAGAGTTATGCATATCTTTGTTCAAATTGTTGAAGGTTTTGTTAAGCATAAGGTTAATATAGTTAAGATTAAACATTATGTTGAAGGTTGAAGCCATTTAGTTTGTTTTATATTGTGGGTTTAGTTCTGTTTGGGAATGGTTAAGAGAGGTGCTTGATCTGCAATGTTAGTGATTTAAGTTGATTTAGATAGTTGTTACATAGCTAAATGTGTAGTGAAAATCAAGCATGTTTAGTTATATTTAGTGTGAAGTTTGAACAAGGTTTAAATTCAGTAACCTTTTCTGGTCAAGTGACTTTTAGGCAGTTGTGTTACTTCCTTAGATTTCAAAAATTGCTTTTCAAAAGCTTTTCATGAGATATTCTGAAATTTTATGCACTTACGCTTCGAATAACTCAAGTCATTTTTAATTATGAGAATAAATGTCAGATCATATGATGCCTCGAATTTAAATAGGGTTTTGAAATTGTGTTTTGGTCTTCAGGGATTTGATCCCTAGGTAAGACCCATTGTTGCTCTCCTTTCTGCCAGGATTGGGCCTAATTCAGGCCCAAAGCCTTGAAAGCTTTTGTCGTAATCTCTGTTTCCCTTTGGTTTAATAGTTTAAAAATGGAAATGTGAGCGACTGGCCTCCGAGGTTAGTTGTGGATTCGAACTAAGGACCTCTTCATTGTTTGAAACCGTCCTTGTTTGAGTTTGGACTTGACCTTGGGTTCAGGCGTGATTGTCGCTTTTATTTGAGACTTGAGTCATTCCTCTCTCGTTGGGCTACTGGTCCATTTGGGGTTGGGTCGAATCCCATTGTTTAAGATAATTGACTCTTTCTCACAGAAGCTTTTAGTGGTTTTGAGTAACACATTTAATTGCACTTAGCATCTAGCAAATTAATCCCGTTAATTAGATTGGAGGTGAGCCATATTAGTAACACCAATAGTCAAGGCCCTCCAAATTTTAGTTTGAATATCCTTAAAAAATTGAAATGGAGGTGTGCCGCACCAAATAAAATCTCCAAATGTGTGGCCTTCATTTAACTATTTCATTAAAATCCTTATAATTCGAGGCACGCGATTTAACAAATTTCTATGGCCCTCGCAAAGTTAAAAAAAAGTGTAGTCACTTTAGGCACGCTATTTTAATAACATTACCTTCCTAAACTCGGGTGTGCATTTCATGTGACCCAAATCCAAATCTCAACAATGTTGAATAAGATGTGTTTCGGATTGCGGGTGCATTTCACTTGGCGCAATCCAAAGACATGTTTTGAACGACGTTAAATCTTCTTTAAAATAATTAAAAGCGGTTAATAATTTCTAAAAAAATCGTACCATAGGTTAAAACATGTACTAAAATCAGATAATAGGCCAATTATGATAGTTGAAGTGACCGTGCTAGAACCACGGAATCCGAGGGTGCCTAACACCTTCTCTCAGGTTAACAGAATTCCTTACTCAGAACTTTTGGTTCGCGGACTTCAAAAGAAAGTTGAAATCTTCCTCAATTTGGGATTTAAAATTAACCGGTGACTTGGGACACTAGAAAATAAACCATCCCAAGTGGTGACTCTGAACAAAAATTGAATAAATAATCCCATTTTGAATAATATCACTTAAAGTTGAAAAACTCCCTTGTACTACCTTCGGATGTGTAAAAAGGAGGTGTGAAAAATATAAATTATCAACATTCAAATGATTTTAAAGAATAATGGATCATTAAAATTCTACTTTTCACCACCAAACAAGAATTTTAAGCTTTAGATATTGAAGAATTATGACGTTCAAGTAAAGTATGGGACATTTTGCTATGACCGTAAAAAAGAGAATATTTTGCCAAGACTAGTTGTAACGATCCAACGGCCGTTTTGAGCATTTCCATCCTGTTCAGCTATTTGAAGTCTTGAGTAGCATCTTTTTGTGTATTATAACTTGCGAGGGTGGTCAAGTTTTGTTCCTAGATCATTCGGAATTTAATTGAAAGAACAATCCTTATTTTGGAAGCTTAAGTTGAATTAATGAACTGGATGGTGAAATATGTGTAAACGATCCCGGCATGGATTTTTGATGATTCCAATAGCTCCGTATGGTGATTTTGGGCTTAGGAGTGTGTCTGGATATTTATTTTGAGGTCCGTAGCTAAATTAGGCTTGAAATGCCAAAAATAAGGAATTTAAGTTTGGAAGTTTGACTGGGGAGTTGACTTTTTTATATTGGAGTCAAAATCCAATTACAAAAATTTTTCGTAGCTCCATTATATCATTTATGACTTGTGTGCAAAATTTAAGATCAATCGAACTTGATTTGATAGGTTTTGGCATTGAATATAGAAGTTGAAATTCATTAGTTTCTATTATGCTTGAATTGGGATGTGATTCATGGTTTTAGTGTTGTTTGATATGATTTGAGGTTTCTACTATGTTCGTATCATATTTTAGGACTTATTGGTATATTTGGTTGGGGTCCCGGGGGTCAAGGTGTGTGTTTTGGGTGTGTTTCGGATCATTTTGGGTTACTTTGGATACTGATTTTCTGATGTCTGGTGTGGTTCTTCACGTTCGCGAGGAGCCTCTCGCGTTCGGGAAGAAGAATTTGGGTTCTGGATGTTTTTTCTTCGCGTTCACAAAGAGACTCTCGCGTTCGCGATGAAGGAAATCTCTATTGCACAGATCCGACTTTGGAGGCTCATATCTCGCAATCTATAAAGAATTTGGAGATGATCTAAAAACGAAAGTTGTAGTACTTTGTGTCTAGTCTTCAGAAAGTTAAATTAATTGTTATTTGGAGTTGTGTAAAAAATTTTATGGTAGTTACACAATAGACTATCCGGGGAGAGTTTGAAAATCTCTACTACACAGGGCTGACTTTGAACGCTTATATCTCGCAATATGTGAGAAATCAGGAAATGAGAAACATATGATATTGTAGCCTTTGGTGTCTAGTATTCATAAGATCAAACCATTTGTCATTTGGAATTGTGTGTAAAAGGTTATGACCATTACACTAGAGGCTATTTGGGAAGAGTTTGAAAATCGCTGTTGAGGAATTTGTTCATCGCGAACGCGAGGGGAGGGTCGCGAACGCGAAGAACAAACCTCTAGGAAGCAGAATAAAGTCCAAATTTGTCTTATTCTTCCATTTTTGGACCAAGGAAGCTCGGGATGAGGCGATTTTCGGGAGGTTTTCAAGGGAAACATCGGGGTAAGTGTTCTTAACTCAATTTTGGTTAGATTACCCGAATCCATCATTGTTTTTAACATTTAATTGGTGATTTAAGTTGGAAAAGTTTGAAAACCCTCTTGGATAGATTTGAGGATCTGAGGGCCGAATTGTTGTCGAAATTTAATTATTTTGGTATGGCTAGACTCGTGGTTGAATGAATGTTCATATTTTGTAACTTTTGTCGGATTCCAAGACGTGGGTCCCACAGGAAATTTTTGATTTAAATTTTGGATTTTTGTGGAATTATTAATTTCATATGGAATTACATAAATTGTATTGACTGAATCAAATTATTGTGATTAGATTTGAGACGTTCGGTGGCCGACTCGCGAGGCAAGGGCATTTTGGAGTTGCAATTTACTCGGATTGAGGTAAGTAACGGCCATGACCCCAATTACCCAGTCGTGATGACGCCTATAACAGTACTAGGCAAGCCAATCCAACATTTACCACATCGAATTCTTTTTATAAAATCATTTTTCTGAAACAGATTAACTCTCAAATCTTTCATATGTAATATAAATATCAACAAAAACATGCAGAAAACTAGTACGAAGAAAACACTAACACAGCCCGAATCTAGTGTCACTAGTCATAAGCCTCTAAATACAACCAAAACATTGTCTAATTTCTGAAACAACAAGTGCTAAGAGTGGAAGGAGAAAGATAGGGTTGCCAACGTCGTGCAGCTACCTGGCGATCTCCGGATAAGACTCTGAGAGTGCTGGAAGCTCTCACTCTGATGATTGGGCACCTGAATCTGCACACAAAGTGCAGGGAGTAATGTGAGTACGCCAACTCAGTAAGTAACTAAAGTAAATAAAGTCTGCAATGCAGTGACCATCATATAAGAAATCTCAACAAAAATATCAAGGCAAAATCTGCTGTTCAATAGCCAATTATCTCATAAAACTCCAGTTTCAGTCAGAAATCTTTTGAAAACATTTATTCAATATTTTGTAACAGAGGCTCAGTATAAAGAAGAGTGAAAACAGAGAAAATGTCATAAACAAGCCCCTCGGGCAAGGTATCACTCATAGGTATAGCCTCTCGGGCAACCTCTCAGTCACTCGTGACTCAGCTATCGTTAATCAACATTCACACTCAGTACTCCAACTTAATAGATATCTCATAATAATAATAGTAACCGTTATGGCGTGCAGCCCGATCCATAATATATAGTCAACTAGGATCACTGGGGGTGTACAGACTCCGGACGGGCTCCTACAGGCCAAGCACCATATCGCTGCGGCGTACAGCCCGGCCCAATATATATATATCACTACGGCGTGCAACCCGATCTATATAAATATCGCTGCGCCATGTAGCCCGATCCATAATTTATATATAATATCGTTGCGACGTGTAGCCCGATCCATAATATATATGTAATCCTCACCATTAGGTCCTTAATCTCTCTTAGTCATTAACCTCACGGCCACTTGGGCATATCAGTGAAAATCATGGAAACTCAGCCCAAACATATTTTACATATTAAGAAATAGAGTGATGAAATCAGATTTAAACAATAAACATGTAAAACATGACTGAGGATATGCTTTCAAATCAAATAGAGTGAGGAAGGTAGTAAAAATACCCCTAAGGGTCTAAACAGGTCGGCACAAAGGCCTCTAACATGGCATTCAACCCAAATTAACAAACCAATTTCTAAAACACGTGGATATCATATAAGGTTTATCAAAATATGCAACTCTAAAGTCGCCACGAGATGGACCAAGTCACAATCCCTACGGGTGCACGCCCACACGCCCGTCACCTAGCATGTGCATCACCTCATTTACCAAAACAACACGAATTCCAGGTTTCATACCATCAGGTCAAGATTTATAATGATTATTTACCTCAAACCGGAAGAAATACTACTCTGCGACGCCCTTGCCTCTCAACTCGGCCGCAACTCGCGTCGAATCTATCCAAAATCAGAATTTTAACATCAATATATGCTAAGGGAAAGAAGCCCATGCGAAAATAATCAATTTATATCAAGAATCCCGAAATTGGCCAACCCGACCCCCGTGGTCACGTCTCGTATTCCGATAAAAATCACAAAACTAGAATCCCTACATTTTCACGAGTTCATACATACCAAATACATTAAAATCCAACCAGAAATGACCCCTCAAATCCTCAAATCAAATTCCATCTCTAATCAGTAAAATATCACCATAGAATGAGTTTTAGTTCCATAAATCTTACCTCCACGAAGTTCCCTTGAATTCCCTCTTCAAAATCTCCCAAAAAGCTTCAATCCCCAATGAAAATGGTGAAAAACAAAGGGGAACTTATATACTTTCTGGCCCAGGGATTCCACACCATGGAGAAATCTATAGAGTTTAATACAGTAACTAAGAACATGGACAATAATATAGGGAAGAAGCTCCGGGCTGCGAACGCCAACAACTACATAGAGACTCCTCGGATCCGCCTGAGCTGGAAAGATCAGCACTCGGGAACGGGACCAGATGCGCCTGAATTTGCACACAGGGTGCAGGGAGTAAAGTGAGTACTCCAACTCAGTGAGTAATAATCATAAATAAGGACTGAAAGCAGGACATGACGTAAAGCACATTTGCAGACTATAATGAAGTTGTAAAACCAGTGAAAAATATGTGAAAGTCACTTAACTCGAATTAAACTTCACAAAAACCTTTTTCAACAATTTAAGCAGGTAAATGACAGGCAATTAAGGAAAATAAACGCATAAAGGCTCGCCCCTCGGGCACAATATCAACAAATTCGCCCCTCGTGCAAATGTCAACAATACCAGCCACTCGAGCTATATCTCATATCACAATGGGTACCCGCACTCACTGGGGGTATGCAGACTCCTAGAGGGACCCCTTATGAGCCAAGAGCAATATCAAGTCATCTCGTGGCATCATCACTAGGCCCTCGGCCTTGTATCAACAAGCCACCTTGTGGTATACATATCTCAGGCCCTCGACCTCATAATCAATATCAAATATTTTCTCACAACATAGGCCATCGTCCTTACTCAGTCAAAATCCTCACAAGTCACTCGCGCAATAGTAAAATATGATTCTCAACCCAAAATTTCATTTAAAAGATCATTTAAGTGTTAAAATAGAGTAAACATGGCTGAGTACGAAAATAGTGAAATATAACATGACTGAGTTCAAGTATAAAGTCTGAGTAGTGATGGAAATATCAATAAAAGCCCCCTAAGGGTTCAAATAGTTGCCATTCAGCCCGAATAATGATTATAACAAATAGATTTCAGTCAAATACGCGGCAAAATAGTCATTCGGGACGGACTAAGTCACAATCCCCAAGAGTGAATGATCCCACGCTCGTCATCGAGCATTTGCGTCACCTCAATATAGCACAACGATGTGCAAGTTTGGGGTTTCATACCCTCAGAACATCATTTACAATCATTACTCACCTCAAACTGATCAAATCTCTAACTCACGGCGCCTTTGCCCCTTGAATCGGCCTCCACTAACATCAAATCTATTCAAAATCAGAATCACTACATCAAAATATGCTAAGCGAACGAAGCCCAAGCGAAAATAATCAATATACGACACAAATCCCGAAATTACCAAAACCCGACCCCCGAGCCCACGTCTCGGAATTCGATAATTTTTACACCAATATATTCCTTATTTCCCTCGAGTTCATACATACCAAAAGCATCAAAATCCATCCACAAATGACCTCTCAAATCCCAATTTCTAGGTCTCCAATTTCAAGCCCTAGTTCTTCAATTTTGATCCTTAAATTCAATAAATTACAAGCCTAATCCGTGAAATAATACCATAGAAATGGGTTTTAGGTCCAAATTCCTTACCTCAATAAAGTTCCCTTGAAATCCCTCTTCCAAATAGTCCAAAAAGCTCCAAAGCCGAATTAAAAATGGTGATTAGCTTAAAAATCGCGAAGGATACAATTTATACCTTTTGGCCCAGGTATTTTCGCTTATGCGGCTAATTTACCACTTCTGTGGTACCGCATTTTCGGTCAACCAATTGCTTTTGCGGTTTTTACTTATGTTCTTCTATTCCGTATCTGCGATCCCATATCCGCATCTACGCCATCGCAGGTGCGGTCCTCCTAACTGCTTCTGTGGTTTCCTGCCTACTTCCCAGCTTCCACTTCTGCGACCATTTTTCTGCATATGCGGCGTCGCACCTGTGGTCCCCAATCCGCAGGTGCGGAAATACCATAAGCAACAAAACTCTGCAATTTCACCAAGTCTCAAACCCGTCCATCAACCATCCGAAATCACCCCGAGGCCCCCGGAACCTCAAGAAAAAGCACCAACATATCCCATAACCTTATTCAAACTTGTACCAATCTTCAACACACATCAAACAACACCGAATCAACCAAAACACATCGGATTCAAGCCTAAGTTTCCAAAATCTTCCGAATTCCGCTTTTGATTAAAAACCCAACCAAAACACGTCATCGAAACTTTGCACATACATCCCAAATGACACAACGGAACTACTGCAACTCTCGAAATTCCATTCCGACCCATATATCGAAATCTCGTCTACCAGCCGGAAATTGCCAAAATATAAACTTCACTAATCCAAGCCTAAATCTACTCCGAACCTCCAAAACTCATTCCGATCACACTTATAAGTCCCAAATCACCTCCCGAAGCTAACCAAACCATCAGAACTCTACATCCGAGCCCTTTAACACATAAGTCAACATTTTGTTGACTTTTAAAACTTAAACTTCTTCAAAAGAGACTAAGCGTCTCAAACCTTCTCAAAACCAACCCGAGACAACCAACCCGATCACTCATAGAACCAATAGACAAAGTAATAAGAAGCATAAATGGGGAAAACTGAGCGGTAACTCATGAGACGACGGTTCGGGTCGTCACAACTTGCCACGTTGGGGGGGGGAAGGTTAAATGTTATGCCACTTTTTAATTAATTACCCAATAATTAACCAATTGGCCACATAATTTAAGAATTATCTCAAATTACTTAAAGTACTACTCACTTTTAATACACCTTACTATCATGGCCATGTGGTACCTTGTATGGTACTAGTCCATAAATATTGGGTATTTTAGCTCGGGCCTTATTTTATCCCAAAATGTCAAACTTCAACGAAATTCATTTTCTTCGATTTGCTTACACTTCAACTTCATGAATTTACTCATCACTTGTTTGAAATAGCATAATGCTTATAATCTCAAAAAATCTCATTCCCAAACTTATGTCGATAAACTTACGACAAAACTTTAACATACAAAATGCGGGATGTAATATCTCATTTTCGAGATTCCATCAATTTACTTATGGCATACTTTCACGTACAAAAATATAGGGTGTAACATCATTCCCCCTTTGGAACATTCGTCCTCAAATGTTGACAGATGCACTTATCATTTTCATAACCTATAACTCTTGCGAATACTTTAATACTCTCCTTGCCATTTAGGTAACTATTCTGTGAATAAATCCAAAGGACATGGCATTCTCCCCTTTAGTCCTCTTTCCCACACCATGGATTATGATCGGAATCCTTCCAATCTCGTAGCTGTTGCTACCTTCTATTATGCAGCCTTACGATACTGACTTTAAAATTGCACCTATGCGACACATCTCTCCTTTTTCCTCCAGCCTTTAGCCAATCTCTAGGCTTTACTTTGTGAACATATACAGAGCTTGAAAAGATGTCCTTCTGCGCATTTATAGGTATACTGAAGTTCGCTTGGTACTTTGTTGAACTTACGAATATTGTTATACCTTATTTCATAAACTCGTTTATCCTTTTGTATAACTTTAGTGCATCAAGGTAGGTCATACTATACCATTACTCTTACTTCAATTTATCGTTACTGATGTATGCTACCAAACTCTAGGTTACTTTTGTTACTTATCCTATAGGTATAAATCTGAGTCCTCTATTTCTTCTTCATTACCGTTCATCCTAAGAATGATGGCCTAATCTCATGTCATACTTTGTAACTTATATCTGTTCATTATTGATTCACCTCAATGTTGATCTACAATTCACCACTTTAAAACTTGAAAATTCTTACGTAATATATTGCTGCTAGGGCCCACGTCTCATCGGGGACATCTAGAGTAATTAGATTGATCCATCTAGGGGTGATACTATACTTCTGTAATTGCAATTTATAGCATTCCAATGTGAATTACCTTATATGGGTATTTTAGTCTCTTACAATTCATGAAATCCTCTTTAAGTCATTACTCAATCATAGGCCCAAACATCATCCTTTATTTATTACAATCACACCTTAATTCTATTACCAGGGTAGCATTCCATCTCTTTTAAATGCTACTAGTCTTAGATTCCTTTGATTTTATTCTGGCTATATTGAGCTTTCTATAACTTAGAGAAGCCATTATCTATCTTGTTTTCATGGGTTTAATCTCGAGGACTCATCCGTTTCTCGTTACCTTTTCACTCACCCTTTCTTGTCCTTACTCTTGTTTTCCTACAACTTTGTCGCTCTATCAAAATTTATCTTGCAACTTACATATATCTATTTATACTGCTCGCAACCTTGCTTGCACTATAGATTTCCTTGTATTATTCTAGAACATCAAGCGAGACATCACATCGTCTCTGACTCTTTTTTACTCTCTTGGCTAGATCTATCGGTTAGGTATAGTTCACATCCGCAACTTGAAGCTCTATTATAATACTTGTACCTCTGGTGCATATACAATCCGGTGGGAGATTTGTATTGGCTTCTTATGAGGCTGGTACTTTTCTAACTTGCTCTATCTTATGACCGTTATAGAATATGGCTATTGTACTATCTCGCTTGTACCTCTGATATTAAGATTGATCCTGCAATTTTCTCAATCACGAAGTTTATAATTTTCTGGGTCCAATAATCAGACTCCTGATTTACTTCGTTGATGTAACTCTTCACTTTCTTCTTCCTTCTGATCACTCTTTAGGCTTAATCTATCTTCCAATCTGTGGCTCAAGGTATTAGTTATTACTTTAGCCATTCATGGACGCTCTGGAATAGTAGTGATACCATCATTTAACAATTCAATCCTTTGTCTATTACCTGGACTCAATTTTTTTTCTTTTAACTTATTCCGGAGTTTTCTACGGTTGTATGAATGACAACATATATGGTGCATGGATATCACTCTGAAGTCTTAAGTGCATAATCCCTTTTGTTCCCTCTGAGCTTCTTTTAAATGTAAGCTATTACTTTTCCTAGTGTTTCTGCCCCTCTGTTGTGTGTATACTTAGCTTATCTTAGTTCCCACGCATGCCGGAATTTTTTGTGCAACTCACATGGTCTCGAATATTTCTTTCTATTTTTCTTCCCGTTCCTTAGCCATGGTAGGTGCCACTTTCTCATGGAGTACATACAACGTTATAATGAGACTCGTGTTACAAGACCATTTCCTCTTTAGGTCACTTTGTTTAGGTTGAAGCCTTCTTCCTTATTTCCTCAGCTAGTCTTTCGTTGTCATACTTTAGTGAGGGCCCTCTGACTCTTGTAAAGCTGCGAGCTTATTACATCATATACTCGACGAAATTTTTGATGTCCCTCCTCGCCTATATTTATCCGTGGTTACTTACCTACATGCCCTTGTGCTTGTAGAGTTGCTTCTTAACTTGATATTTTGACTATCTTCCTAGTGGCACTCTCCTTTATTTTCGTAATACTCATACAATACCTTTAACTACCCCAACTACTATCCGAATATTTCTCAAGGGTTTCGATGCCATATCAGCGAGACTGAACTCCCTATGTTGGGTTTCACTATGTTTATGTGCATGACCTGTTGATTTATCTGTAACCTCTTGTCTATCCATAACTAGACTGTTCCTGAATCAACTACTAACTGTTCGTTGGTCCATTCTCATATCAATACTCCGCGTAATCTTTCTTGGGTTATTTCCTTTGTCTTAACTTATATCTTGCGCTGACTCTTTATTTATGAATAACATCCTGGGCCGGAACCCTTACTTTCTCTCCTTGGCGTCATGCTTGCTTAATGTTGTGGTATTGTAGCATATACGTATGAGCTGAATAAGTGTAATCTCATTCCTTTTTCGTTTTTACCGCATTCTATCGCATAATTATTAGAACCACTTAGTTCTAACTTCATGTCACATCATTCCATATTCCCCCCTTTAGGGAAGTACTAAGAGTTGGAGCTACAACAATCTACCTATAGATGTTTTACCTCTTCATTTTTGGCATATTTTCACATCATCGATGACCCTTACTCGCCTTGCGGTAATCTTTCTAAACTAAAGATAACAAAATTCCTTACTCGCGAGGGTGAAAATTACTATAACTGGCAAATATCGTCTCTTAACCTTAACTTTGCTCACATTGCTTGCTTTAGGGAAGCGTCTTCTTGAATGATCATTCTCTGAATTTCTCATGAATCTCCTACTGTTGTCCATTTTATTATTGTCGGAATGAAATATTAAATTCTCACGATACCGACTATTAGCAAATCACTCAGTCCCTAATTCATGTTTAGCTAATCTTGTTCATCAGTCAATACTGATTTCTATTATTCTGGGTCTAACTTTTCCTTTTGATAATCACGTTAGAGTCACGAACTTATTTTTCAAAATGAGGGTGTGACTGTATGGTCTATACTCTTTTGTTGTCTTAAGGCCCATCACCTCTCATCTCTTCCTTCACATGACTATAGATTCAGTAATACTCTACCGTTGTCATCCATGTATCACATCTTACTCATACTGCTTCATTATCCCTCTTCTAATTTCCCTGCTAATATTTCTATCTATCACTTTATTCTAAAAACTTTAACAAGACATTCTTTTGCTTTTTAGCTCCTCTTGCTCCATCTAGTGGTTATTGGGGTTGTCTAACATTCATCCTATACTAGGGACGGGAGCCACACTAAGGAAATATTGATCTCTTCAAGGCTTCTAACCTATCTTTGTGGTACTTATATCTAGCTGTACTATTTTAGAGTGCACCATCTGGGTGTCTCACGAAGAGATCTATTAGCATATTTTCAATATCCTTCGAAAATGTCAACTAATGCAAACAATCCATCCTCCATTTTGGGTCACTCTAACCCCATCTGGGTCCTAATATCCGTCCTTCTCTTATACTACTTCTGTTAGCCCCCATAGGGCATAAATGAGATAGGTGTGGCCAACTGTATATACCTTTGTTATTGTTGAAGGTGACTCAAAATTCTTATATCCCCCTTCTTGAGTGGTAAGTAATGATAATCATCACTAGCTGAGTACTCGTACCCTTTTTCATCTTGCTTCTTTTACTTGTTGAAACTTGTATCTACCTTCTGAATCTCTCATTGCCTTTCACTATAGGGGTGGATAGATATTCTTGCCTTAAGACTTCTTATTAGGAGACTTACACTATTACAGCCCATATTTTCATACGTGAAAGTATGCCATAGGTAAATTGATGGAAGCTCGAAGATGAGATGTTACACCCTAGATATTTTGTACGTTAATGTTTTGTCGTAAGTTAAGTGACATAGGTTTGAGAATAAGATTATTTTGGGATTATAAGTATTACATTATTTCAAATAAATGATAAGTAAATTCGTGAAGGTGAGAGGGTAATCATATCGAAGAAGATGAGTTTCGTCGAAGTTTGGCAATTTAAGATAAAATACAGTTCAAGCTATAATACTCCGTATTTATGTACTAATGTCATACAAGGTACCACATGACCAGGATATCAAGATGTATAAAGTCTCTTAAAAGTGAATAGTATTTTGAGTAATTTGAGATAATTCTTAGCGGGTAATTGGTAATTATCCAAAATATTTTGGATAAGACATAAGTGGCAGATTTTGGCTTGAAAAACATTGTGACCCATGCACTAGTAATATATGTGGCATACTCAAATAGATCTTTAGAAATGGATAAGTAGGCGACAATGTGTAAAGAATAAAAGATAAGAATTATTTTACTCTTTTCCATTCAATATTTTACTTTAGATCTAAAGAAGCTTATCTTTTATTGTCACTTGATAAGTCTTTGGTGTTGGAATTTGATCCAAAAAGAAGCATCCATGGCTATTGATATTTTATGCATTAGTCCAAGTCCTACTAGGCTTGAGGGGAAATTTATAGGCATGCTTGTTTGTTGGATTTTGGGACTTGGTTCACTTGTTTCTTGGAATAGTTTACTATGCACTGTATCCGAATTATCATCCTTCAAGGGTTCTAACCCTAGTCTATCAACCGTTTGCACTTGGAACAATAGCACTTCTTGCATATAATGAGGCAAAAGTTCATACAAGAATGCGCAACTTAGCTGGATATACTATTTTCACCTTAAGCACATATTCACTCATAGTGTTGGATTTGGCGACGTCTGGTAAAGGTGGACTTGGAAATTACATTAATGTATGTGCTATATTTGGTACAATATCCCTACTTCAATATGCCGTTACGTGTTGTCGCAATTGACATGTGTTAGAGGGATTGCCAAGAGAATCGGCTCAGGTATGATAAGGCTATCCCTTTTTTCCTTTTGGCATAGTCTAAATAATACAAATGAAACGAGTAAAATACGCAACTTCCGTAAATGACTATATTTATAGAAATACTAGAGATGTCTATATTCCTCATTCCCTATGTGCATTATTATTATATCCTCTATTCATGGGTCTCAGAAAAATACGTATTTAATAAAATTTATCTGAAAGGTATATTAATTTTTATGGCATTCCGAGAATATTTTATTAACGTATTTCATATGAATTTCACGCATTAATACATGCACATTGATCCACAACCAGATTATTTTATATACTCGTATATATATGTATGTATATGTATATGGGATATGGTAAAGGTTATGGTGTTATGTACACACCACCACCTGGTCAGCTAGTATACGTTGATGATTTTGCCCATAGTGGCCGAGATGATATGATGGGATGCCCTTAGATGCCTGATGATGTTATAAAACATGTACCTATGCACAACATGACATTCATACGCATATGCATGACATTATAATTATTTCATTATTTACGGAGTTATCCGGACTTACAGGTTGAGTCATTTACTCTATATTTTTTCCATGTTTGTTATGTACTTATTTATGTGCCTTACATACTCGGTAAATTATTCGTACTGATATCCTTTTTGCCTGGGGACGCTGCGTTTCATGCCCGTAGATCCCGATAGACAGGTCAAGAGCCCTCCAAGTAGGCTATCAACTCAGCAGAAGATGTTGGTGCACTTCATTTGCTTCGGAGTTACTTGTTTGGTTAGTATGATTTAGACGTGTATTGTTTGGTATAGCGGGACTCTATCCCGACCTTTATGATATTACGTATTCTTAGAGGCTTGTAGACAGATATCATGTATAGGGATACTTATATTGCCTTGTCTGCCTATGTTTTGAGTATATAATG
Organism: Nicotiana tabacum; assembly: GCF_000715075.1. Lineage (NCBI taxonomy): Eukaryota > Viridiplantae > Streptophyta > Magnoliopsida > Solanales > Solanaceae > Nicotiana > Nicotiana tabacum. The sequence goes on from NC_134082.1 coordinate 141,047,628, forward strand.
AATCATGTCGGTCTTATAGGCACGTACGTCATATGTATAAGTTTGGATTACATGTTGGATCGTCCAATGACGAGTATTTCTCCATGTTTTATTATACTTATCTCATGACAGCCTTTCTGGCTCATTTACTTATGATAGTATGATATGTTACGTAGGTACTCGGTTGAGTAAGGTACCGGGTGACCGTTGTGGCCCATCGGTTTGGGTCGTGATAAAAGTGGTATCAGTGCAGTACTGTCCTAGGGAGTCTACAAGCCGTGTCTAATAGAGTATTGTTTATGGGTGTGTCCTGTACCACACTTATAAGCAGGAGGCTACAGGGCATTTAGGACTGTCACTCTTTATTCTTACTCTAGATCGTGCCATAGAGCTCAATTGTAAGAACTCAATTTCCTAACTCTATCTTATTCATAATAGGACAATGCCTACATCCAGAAAGACGGTTGATAATAGATGTGGAAGAGTTGAGTCAGAGGAACTCGATTTTTTCATCATGCTTAAAATGGATAAATTTGAGGTATTCAGCAAATCATGTGTGTACTAAGACGTGTAAGTTTATTGATAAGTATCCCTAAGGCAAGAATGTCTATCCACTCTTACGGTAAAAGGGAATAAAAGAATAGGAAGGTAGACACAAGTTTCAGCAAGAAAAAAAACAAGGTGAAGAAGGGTATGGGGTACCCAGTTAATGAAGATTAATAGTATTTACAATTCAAGAAGAGAAATATAAGAATTTCTAGATACCCTTCAATAGTAATAGAGGTATGTACAATCAGTCATACCCATCTCAATTATGCTCCATGGGAGCTAACAAAAATAGTTAGGAGAAGAACGAATATCAGAAACCGGCTGGGGTTAGAGTGACCGAAAATGATGGTTGGATTGCTTGCGTTAGTTGACATTTCTGAAGGATGTTGTAAAAGTGCTAACAAAATCTCCCTGTGAGATACCCAAATGGTACACTATGAAATAATACAGATAGATATGAGTACTATAAAGATAGGCACTGAAAGCCTTGAAAGGATAAATGTTACCTTAGTATGGCTCTCGTCCCTAGTAAAGAAAGAATGTTAGGCAACCTCGAAGAGCTAGTAGATAGAGCAAGGGGAGCTAAAAGCAAAGGAATGCCCTATTGAAATTTTCAAAATAAAGTGTTAGATAGAATTGTTAGCAGGAAATGAGAAGAGAGTTAATGAAGTGTTATAAGTAAGATGTGATGCATGAATGACATCGTTAGAAAAAAAATGACTGTAGTATAGGATATATAGTCAAGTGAATGAAAAGATGAGAGGAGCCAGACTTGAGACAACAAAAGAGTATAGGCCATAAAGAAATATCCTCATTTTGAGAAATAAGTTTGTGACTCCAACGCAACTACCAGAAGGGAGAGTTAATCCCCAGAGTAATATAAATTAGTATGGGATGTTGAACAAGATAAACTAAATATGAATTACGGGATAAGAGATTTAATAATAGTCAGCATCATGAGAATTTTAGATTGCGTTCCGACAATAATAGAATATACCACAAAAGAAGATTCATGAGTAATTCAGAGAATGGTTATTCAGGAAGATGCTTCCCCAAAAGTAAGCAATGTGAGCAAAGTTAAGCTTAAAAGACTGTAGGTGCCAGTAGTTGTTTCCCTCATGAGTAAGGAAATTTATAATCCTTGGTAGAGAAGGATTACTACAAGGCGGGTGTGAGCACGTGATTTTTGCCTCACGAAAAATACTCTAAAAATAAATCAAAAATAAAACAAAATTCTCTTAGTATGCAATTTTTAGAATTTATGTGATGTTTATTAATTGTTTGTGTTTTGTCCGTAAATGTTTGCTTTGTTATAATTAAACGGAAATAAAATAAAAAAAATACATGTTGCATGCATATTTAGGATTTAATTATGCATTTAAGAATTGATTAAATTCAAAGAGAAAATTTCAAAAAATATGCAATTATCTTATTTTTTATTTAATTATGTCATGTGTGATTAATGTTTTGTTTATGTGTTAATAGTTGTTAAAAAGTAATTAATATTTTGTAAGAGTAATTTTGTTTTTATAATTAAAATTAGGATTTTAATAATTAGAAATAAAATTAGGAAATGGAAATAATTTATAAAGGTAAAAAAATCGGACCTGGATTGAAATCCAGGCCCAAACAAAATCACTTCCCCACAGCCCAATCCAAAAACCCATGTCCGGCCCAATTCAACCAAACCAAACGACGACGTTTGGTCATATTTCATCAAGGGCCGTTGGATTAAATCAATCCAACGGTTGATATTCTACAACCCTTACCTGTAACCCTTACTCGACCCATTGCCTCGATTCAGCCCGACCCTAATGTTAAACCAAACGACATCGTTTGGTTAAATGAACTGATCCTGACCGTGGATCAGGTTTGATCTGACGATCATTATCAATCCACCCCATCCCTATATAAATCCAAATCCCTACCCCGGCCCCCTAACTAAACACCCCCCCTCCTCTCCTGTTCATCGTCATATCCGAAACAGACCCCTAACCCTAGCCGCCCTAATTCCCCATTGCCTGAAACCCAGCGACAACAATGTCGCCGGTCACCTCCTAAACACCCTCGACTCCTCACAACCCCCACTTTACGGATCTAATATTAGTTTCCTTCGAATTAGATCCTATAGTCTCGAATCTTCGATTGAAAGTTAGTCTGAAAAACCAACTTTCTCCGATGGCCTCCAAATTAACACCACAGTCTCCCCTGTCCATCCTCATCACGGATCTGTTAGTGGCATGGTTCGAATCCTCCTGGAACTGCTCGAATCTTCATTTGAAGATTCGAGTGAAACCTGACCCTATCCCAACCTACCTCAAACGCACAACAGTTATCCACCTGACCCCCCTCGTCCCTAGAACACCTTTGTTTTGATTCGAATATACCTAGAAATGTTCGGATTTGAGATCGAAGAATCAGAAACCCTAAAAATTTCCAATCATGGAATCTGTTCAATTCAAGTGAGGGATTGAGGTCTAAGAGACTTTAATCGAAGTATTCTCAATTGAGAATACTTTGAATAAAGTCTGTTTAGCCTCAAAAAGGTCCGAATTCAAAGTTAAGCTTGGGTCCGTATTCATTTGAAGATTCAGAGGTATTTTCTTATTTCTTTCTGTATTTTATGTGTATATTGTTGCCTGTTTCAATAGCCTGTGTGCTTTTCATATTTGTTTATTTAGTTTTGTGATTCTGTCTCATACCCGTTCCTGTGATCAAATAATGGCATTTGTCTCTGTATGTTATGTTTGTTTACAATGTGTGTAATCGACTCGATTAAGTTCGTCGATTAGTTATATTATGAATTCCCGTTTATGATAATACTGATTGAAACAATCTGTTTACCTATTGTTTGTTGACAATTGTTATAGATAGTCAGTTGATTAGTCTTTTAAATCATGCTTGTTTGTAAATCAATGAGTCCGTCAAATGGATGTTGTGTGTGTATTGATTTCTGGGCAGTTAGTTTCAGGTAATGCCAATACAGACAATGCCCCTGCATTCATGCCAACTTCAATTTCGATTCAAATTTTGTTCTGTTGAGTTGTTATTTGTTAATATGTTTGTATGCAAGTTCAGAGTTCAATCTGAATTTAGCTTTTGTACATTAACTATTGCATTTCCCTATTTAGCATAGTCTGTAAGGACAAAATGTTTGTTTGACTTAGGAATTGGTTATTAGCTGCTAAACAGTTTAATTCAGATAAATCTGTTAAGGTTTAGGCAGTCTTTGGTCTGGGGCAGTAATAACAATAATATTAAGGGATTTTCAAGGATATTTCTGGGATAGAAACAGTAGGGTAATGTGATAATAGTAGTGTGCTGATATTGGAGTGATAATGGCTATTACTTAATGAGATAATGGGAAACAAAAGGTAATGGGAGTGCTGAAAATAAGGGAAAAAGTATCTTTAGTGGCTGATTTATTAAGAAATCAGCCTTAGTGTTATTTGGGTGGAGATTTCCTGTTTTTTAAAAAAGAAAAGGGTCCAGGCAGCACTTAAGAGAAGGGGGGCAGACCTGTATATAAAAGGGAGTTGGGATACAAATGAAATTGAGAGATTGAAAAAAAAAGAGGAAAAGAAGAAGAAAAACCAGAAAGAGAGAGAGAGGAATCTGAAAATTAGAGATTGAAGAGAAAGAATGCACATAGAGGGAGATAAAAGAAAGAAAACTAAGCAGAAAAATCAGAAATGGAAATCTGAAGAGGAGGAAGAAAACAGAAAAAGAAAAAAAGAAGAAGAGAACACACACATACACACACAATCTGAAACATATGTAGAAGAAGAAAAGAAAAATCAGAAACATATTTTTTGAATCTGTCCGGGTCTGTTTTTTTAGTGGTATTGTTTGGTTCAAATCTGAAATTTTTCTTAAAATTCTGTTATTGCTCGTCTGGTTTCACGGGTCTTGATCAAACCTGCTAAGTTACTGGTATATTCTGTTGTTTTGTTGCTGACGTTACTGCTGAAATTCACCTCTTCTACCCTCATTTCCAGGTACATATCTGTAAACTCATGTCATGAAAAGGTTCAACATGACAAATAAATGAAGTTTGGGATTATAATTATGTCCTTTACTCGTTTAAGCCTATTAGTTTAAATTTCAGTTTTGTTTCATGTTGGTTAATATAGTAGTATGCTTGACATGATAGCTATTAGTTAATCATTCCCTTTTGAAGTTCGTATAAGTATTGTAATAACGTTATCTATTTCAAAGTTTCTATAAGTATAAGTTGTGTTCGAATTGTCAACATGGTAGAAAGTTGGTCATTAATCCGATCTTGTGATGTTGTAGCTAAATAAAATAGTATAGAAATATCAAAAACTATATTATTAGCTTATTTTATTAAATATCCGATTTTGTTTAAGGCTAGACAATGTTAATTGTATTTCTTTCATATATGGCATAATAACGGTTATGTGAATAGCCATGGTAGAAATGCGAATTGATATAATCCGTCTCGTTTATGATGTTGGAATATGATGAATGGTTCAGACATAACACTATGTTGCATGTAACGCCATTTTATTAAGTCAATTTGTATAATAATCCCTTTCTCATCAATTTGATTATTTATCGTCATAAACAAATTAACTAACCAATTATAACTTTGGATTAAAAACAAGTATATGAGAATGAGATGAGATGTATAAGCACGAATTGCAACATTTTATGTCAATGATATGTAGAAATAGAGTTTGCCCTAAATATAAATAATGAAAACTCTTCGGAAACTGTTAATTTGTTTATCGAATTAATTCTTTTCCCAATTTTATATATGATTCGAATTTTTTATATACTAATGTTGTATTCATGATAAAAAATGGTAGTGTTACCCACAAACAATATTCTTTTTCTACTCGTTAAATTCGAATGTTTTTTGAGGAATATAATTCATACGAAAAAAATATATATAATTTGTGGTTGACACTTAATAAATTGAGAATTCTTTTCAAGAAATTTAGAGGCATTTCAAATAGGGATTTCTCAAGACTTTCATATAAAAATATATGGAAGTAATAAACAATTTGTGGAAAATCTCTACTACTATTAAGAATATTTTGCGTGATTAGGGATGCGTTCGCGCAACCTGATTATATTTCTAAAAGCAATTCGGATTATGCGTTCGCGCAACTTTTAGCGAATATTTAATAAAAAAAGGAGTTCCTTGGAAAAAATCAAATTAATCTCATATAACCCGAGATGTGCAGTTCATTATTTAATCATACAAAATGGGCGAATGTCCTTGATTTTATTTTAAGCAGAATTGCATACATCTTATTTTTATATATACAAAAATATTATCAATCATTCTGTGTACACGTATGCGTGACCCGATTCTTTACGTTTATAAATATATATATAATACTAATATACGTACGCGTGATTCGTTTCAAAGAAAATCTTTAATTGAAAACAATCTAAACAAAAGCGGTAATAAAATAGGGCAACAAGAAAAAATGTATTTAGTAAATCAAGATAATTAAGCCAAATATAAAAATGGTTAAGCGACCGTGCTAGAACCACAGAATTCGGGAATGCCTAACACCTTCTCCCGGATTAACAGAATTCCTTACTCGGATTTTTGGTTCGCAGAATGACAAACAGAGTCATGTTCTCCTCGATTCGGGATTAAAACCGGTGACTTGGGACGCCTTAAAGTTCCCAGGTGGCGACTCTGAAACAAACAAAAAAATCTCGTTTCGACTGTCCTTTAATTGGAGAAAACTCCTTCGCACCCTCGCGGGGCCGGAAAAGGAGGTGCGACAGCTCTGGCGACTCTGCTGGGGACTAAACCCAGAACCACTGGTTCAGGGTTCAAGAATTCGAGCTTAAAATAATTGTTATAGTTGGCTTTATTTATTATCTGATTTTTACATGATATATGCCTAATGTGCTAAATTTTGCTTTTTACCGCTTCAATACTATTTGAATTGTGAATATATACAATTGTTACAGAACCCCCTTCTTTCTGAGTCTTCTGAATTTATGGTGCACACGTGCGCGTGGCCCACCTTTCTGTTAAAGTCGTACCAAATAAGACGAAGTTGGGACAAGTAACTAGGCCGGGTAGACTTTCGTGCTCCCGGTACGTTGCCCCCACTTCGGCTCAAACTGTCCGTTTGGGTGAGCCAGGTTTAGAACAATCTGCCTCAGGTTTTTCACTTAGAATAACTCAGCCATATACCGGATCCCTAGTAGGAACGTCTATTTGCATCATGTACATTTGGCCTTGGAGACTCAACACAGGGGTTGGGTCTGTCTAGGACAGGTGAACCCGAAATGAAAAGACCATCCTGATGCATCCTACTTGCTACCTGTGCATTCATTTGCCTCGGATTTGCTTGTTGACCAGCTTGATTGAAAAATATCATTATGAGAGCCAAGGGATAAAATTGGTTGATTCTTTTTTACAAAAATAATTTTAAGTTTTGAAAAGTGTTAAAAACAAAAAAAAAATGAAAATGAATTTTTTTTATTTATGAGTGTATATTTTCAAAATGAGTCTTGATTTTGTTAAAATTAATTTCATATACAAAATGAGCACCACACAAAACCCACCGTCCACGAATACATACGAGTTTCTATTTGAGCTTCAGATGTGGTGGTATGAGTTAGGCGAAGATGGTCAAAAATGGGTCATTAAGCATTTGGGAAATCTCACAGATATTATAAAAGTTAAACCACGTGATGATCTGATTGCGGCGTTAGTAACTTTTTGGGACCCTGTTCACAATGTCTTTCGTTTCTCTGATTTCGAGCTTACTCCTACATTAGAAGAGATAGCTGGATATGCTGGTTTTGACGGAAGTCTAAGAAATCGAAACCTGATATTCACAAAGGCTCCCTCGGTACATCGATTCTTCGGTCTTCTGAACATCAGTAATCAAATCAGGAAAAGCAATGTCATCAACGGATGTTGTTCTTTCAACTTCCTATATTCAAGGTTCGGAAAACCAGATGGATTTGAAATTCATGAGAAAGGCCTTACTAACAAGCAAAACAAAGACACCTGGCAGATTCACCGTCGCTTCGCCTTCATGGTGGCTTTTCTAGGAATCATGATCTTCCCAAACAAATAGCGAACAATTGATATTCGCACAGCGAAAGTTGTACAGGTCCTCACCACCAAGGAAAATCACACCCTTGTCCCGATCATTCTCTCAGACATTTATCGGGCGTTGAATTTATGTAAATCAGGGGAAAAAGTCTTCGAAGGATGCAAAATTTTGTTGCAAATGTGGATGATTGAACATCTCCAACATCAGCCCAAGATCATACAGTATGGGCCAAGCAATGATAATTTCATCGAGATTTATGAGGAAAGAATAAAAGATTATAAGTCCCCAAAAGGGATAGAAGCCTGGGTATCTCATCTAAGGGCTTTAACGGCAAATCAAATTGAGTGGACTTTGGGATGGCTCCCGATGAGGGAAGTGATACACACGTTAACCTCGAATAGTTATTTGCTACTATTGGGATTGAGAAGCATCCAGCCATATGCGCCACTAAGAGTTCTAAGAAAACTAGGGAGATACCAAGTAGTTCCTGATGATGAAGATTTGAGTATGCAAGTAATCGAATTACACCCTGAAGCCACTATTCCCGAGGATCTAATTCAGCAGATGTGGAATGGATGTCGATACTTGAAAAGTGATACTCAAGTCCCAGACACTACAATGGGCGAGATAAATCCAGGATATGCAAGGTGGTTTGAGAAACGGTCTCGCGTGGATGATGCACCAGAACCCGATCTAAAAAGACCAGCAAAAAAGACCCCATGTTCAAGCCTTTAACGATAAAATCCAAGAACGGCTGATTTGGGGAGAAAAGGAAAAAGGGTATAAAGCAACTATCCATGCCTTAAAGGAAAATCTGAGGAACCTTAGTTTGGAGAAAGATTTGCAGGCACAGGAAGTAGAAGGCGAGAAGAAGAGTCTGGCCTGTGAGAATAAAAACCTTCACGCTCAATTTCAAAAAATAAAGAAAGCTTCTGAAACACCAATGAGGAGTTGGAAGGATCAAAAAATCATCGCCAATCTTTTGGAAAAAATGCAAGATGGTGATTCCATTTTGGCTAAAACTGAAAAGGCATTGAGCAAAGCTGAAGAAAGAGTCCAACAATTAAACGAAGAGGCCAAATCTAATAAGGAACGCCAAGTAAGGCAATCCGAAGAAGACAGGGCACAATTCAAGAAGGAGAAAGACCGTTGGATGCATTCAGAAGCCCAACTTCATGCACAGTTAGAAGAAGAGAGAAGGTACAACAGGGAACATCAACACGCGGACATCGACAGAGAAAGAGCACAGGCAAGACTAGAGCAGGCCAGACTCCGAGCTCAATTGGAGTCAGCTCTAGATCACGAAGACCGTATCAGAGATATAGCCACCACTCACCAGCAGCAATTGCAGAACCAAGACCAATGTCTCCGAGTTTTCAGGGCACAAATCCACGACTTAGCGGTTTACACCTCTCAAAGTTATGTAAACTGCCAAGGAATGGATTGTGAAAGGTTTACAGAGCATGCACCTATTTTTGCCCGTCATCTGGCAATGGAGTTAGAAAGGATGTATCGTACACTGGGAGGTCATCCAGGTCAAGCCCCACATTGAGCAGATAATCCAATGATTGACAACAAAAGTGGAAAATGGAGCATGTTGAGAGATGTTAAGAGTTGTGTCTTTTATTTTGATTTGGGTGTGTGTGTTTCAAACCATATTCTTATAAGGTTTTCAAATGTAATGTCTGTTCCATCTTTGTATTATTTTCAAGAATAAATAAAAGTGTTTGCCTTACGTCCGAACTACGCAAGGTCTGATTCAGGCGGGGGCATGATACGTAGGCAATCTCTATAAGATTCGACCACAATAAAAAATATATATAAGAAAATAAATAAAATAAGAGTGAGCAACAATAAAATACCAAGAAAAGCTAGGATGACACAAGCAGCCGAGCAAATGCATAATAGAAAGGGGATATTTGTCTAGGAGCATTGCATCTCAACGTGTAATTATATATGTGTTAAACTCTCAAAACTAACAAGTTTGTTCATTTCCAGAATTCAAGCAGTTAGTTTCTCTAAAGAGTATACTGACATATTATCATTATCACACGAGATCAAAAGGACCAATACCCGAAAGTATGTCTATCCCAGATGTTGACACAAGTATTGAGCTAGAGGAGATGGATGTCGGGAAAATGAAAGAAGAGATGTTTAAACTCAAGCAGCAAATGGCTGAGATGTACCGGGCCTGGTCTACAGGGCAGTCACCCCCATCTTACCCAACTAACCCTGCTCCATCAATGGCCCAAACTCAGGATAATCTTACCACTGAATTATCACCAAATTTCCCCATCTACCAACACTACCGAGGCACCACCTCTCAGACACCGCAGTCTCCCCCTCCTAAACCAGTTCCATACTTTCCTCCACCTGTAACTCCTATCTTTGTGACACCTCCCACAGCTACACTCCACAAATCTCCTAGTGAGCCTACATTCCAGGCCCAGGACAACCAATATTACCCCCTGGAGCCCACCCTCAAAGCCTCCGAAATTCATTCAACTACTCCTCGTTTTGACCTCCCAATCGAAATTGACAAGCCAGCCAAAAATGCTGAACAAGAAGAGATGTTCAGGAAGGTCAAAAGTTTAGAACAATCGTTCCGAGACATGCGAGGGTTAGGTGGGCAAGTCAGTGTAGCCTACAAGGATTTGTGCTTGTTCCCAAATGTACAATTACCAGTTGGCCTCAAGATGCCTAAATTTGACCTATACAATGGGCACGACGACCCAGTAGCCCACTTAAGGGGTTTCTGTAGTAAGATGAAAGTTTCAGAGAGTATGGCTTCCGGTAGAGAGAACAGGCAGCAAGAGTGGATCCTCCTATGAAGGACAGTGAAATGGTAGACTACTTCCTTCAAGCCTTGGAACCAACTTACTATGCCCATTTGGTTTCAGTGGTAGGAAAATCATTCAATGAAGTAGTGAAGATGGGAGGTATGGTGGAAGAAGGCCTCAAGACAAATAAAATCATGATCTATTCGGCTATTAAGGTGACTACTCAAGCTATTCAAGGCGGTGTAGGAGGAATCGGAAGAAAGAAGAGGGAGGAAGCAGCGGTAGTTGATTCAGGAACTTGGTCGGGATCTAGAGGTTCACCTCCTTACTATAATCAACATCGACCTCACCAATCAACTCACCACCACAATTCACCTCAACACTACTATCACCCTTCAGAACCTTATTTTTCCATCAACCATGCACAGGCATACAATCATCCACCTGCTCACGCTAATTGGCGTGCTCCTGTCATACCAAGTACCTACCCTTATCCGCGAACCCACTCCGGACCAGGTTTCAGACCTAGTCCAGTATTTAGGGGTGAAAGGGGGCAGAAAAAGAAAACCTACACTCCATTGGGAGAGTCCTACACTAGTCTGTTCCATAGGCCAAGACAGCTGGACATGCTAAGACCAATACAATCCAAGCTACCCAATCCTCCTCCAAAGAATCTGGACTACACCATTAGCTGTGAGTATTGTTCCGGTACACCAGGCCATGATACGGAAAAATGTTGGCATTTAAAAAATGCAATACAAGAGCTGATTGATACTAATAAAATCGAGGTTCAAACACCCGAAGCTCCCAATATCAATAGAAATCTAATGCCGGCCCATCAGGAGGATAATATGATAGAAATAGTACAGGCTGATGGGGAGACAAAGAAGCCGTCACAAACCGTCATGATGATCAGGTCTCATGAAGCCAAGCCGGATAAGCAGTTAACAGAGGAGAAGTCGGTACCTAAGCAGAACAGAAATGGTGATGAACCATCTGTGGTAGTCGAGAAGGGATCTTCGAGCAAAGTAGCCACAAAGCAAGAAAGGCCGAAAGTGATAGTACCAGGGGTTGCCAGCAAACCCATTGTATTCGTGGAAGGAGCCCGTATAGATCGGGTTATTATCAAACCTGTGTAACCCAGCTACCAGTGATCAACAACAAGGCCATTCCATGGAACTATGAACGGGTGACTGTAATATACAAGGGAAAAGAAGTCAAGGAAGAAGTCTGTGAGGTGCAAGGCTTGACTCGTTTGGGAAGATGTTTTACTCCTGAAGAGTTAAGAAAAACTAAAAATAATCCAACACCAATAAAGAGAGCTGTGACGGAAGAAGAAGCGGAAGAGTTTTTAAGAAAAATGAAGCTCCATGACTATTCTGTTGTGGATCAACTGAAGAAGACGCCCGCTCAAATTTCATTATTGTCATTACTAATCCATTCAGAGGAGCACCGTCTGGCTTTGATGAAAATCCTGAATGAGGCTCACGTTCCCGATAAAGTCTCTGTAAATCAATTGGGAAGAATAGCCAACAGAATCTTTGAGGCAAACAGAATTACATTTTCTGATGATGAATTGCCTGTGGAAGGGACTGAGCACAACAGAGCTCTTTACCTCACCGTGAAATGTGAAAACTCCGTAGTAACCCGGGTATTGGTTGACAACGGGTCAAGTGCAAACATGTGCCCTCTCTCCACTTTAAGCAAATTGAAAATCAAAGAGGAGAGGATCCAGAAGAATAGTATTTGCATACGGGGGTTTGACGGTGGAAGTAGAGATTCATTTGGCGACATAGTGCTGGAACTAACAATAGGGCCAGTTGAATTCACGATGGAGTTTCAAGTACTGGACATAACTGTTTCTTATAATTTGTTGTTGGGTCGACCATGGATCCATGCTGCTAAAGCAGTCCCGTCAACACTACACCAGGCGGTCAAGTTTGAATGGGATCATCAAGAAATAGTTGTGCATGGGGAAGAAAGTTTAAATGCTCACAGCAGTGCCATTGTACCGGTCGAGGGAATAGAAAATGACCAGGGACCATGGGTATACCAAGTGTCCGACACAGTTTCGGTAGAGAAAATTCCAGAGGGGAAGTACCTTACGAATCCAAAGATAACCTCTGCATCAGTCATGGTAGCCTATGAAATGTTAAAAAGTGGTTTTATACCCGACAAAGGTCTGGGCTCATCTTTGCAAGGAATTATACAACCAGTATCTCTCCCCAAGAACCGGGGAACATTTGGTTTGGGATTCATACCCACTGTCACAGACGTGAGAAAGGCCAGAAAGCTGAAACAAAAGGCATGGGTTCTTCCAAAACCAGTCCCACATCTATCAAAATCTTTTGTCAAGACCGGTGCTAAAAATCGCCCGATAACAACAATTCCTAAATCCCTGGTCAATCCTGAGGATGAATTAATTGAAAGATTCGAGAAATTGTTTGACGATGTGAATATGGCGGAAAGCGGGGAAGGTTGTAGCAACGTAGAAGTTCAATTCGTTGGGCCAGAAACAAAGCTTAATAATTGGAAAGTCACTCCTCTCCCCATTCAAAAGGAGTCTTGGTAGTTTATTTTTGATTTTCCTTCAGTTTGTTTGGGTTACCTCAGGGTTGTAATCCCAATGCTTATCTTACAGTTTGTTTGAAGTGTGCAAACCTTGTTATCTTTCATCATCCAATAAAATACAGTTTCCTTTTTTTCATTATCGTTCCTGATAGTTTTCTTTTCCTTTTCTTCTTTTTCTGTACAGTTCTTTTTACGCTGGCTCTAGTGATATGGCATGCATGAGGAATCCTCAGCCCAGTCTTAAAAATCAATCTGGTTCCGAAATAATAATTCAAGAAATATATTGTGATTATGAATCAGAATATGATGAAGATGAGGCTTTTGAAGAGATTAGTAAAGAGTTAATTCACTTTGAGGAAAAAACCAAACCTAACCTGAGTGATACCGAAGACATCAACATAGGGGACACGAACTAAGGTGTACCACAAAACTAAAATAAGTGTCCATCTCGAAACAAGGATCCGAGAAGAGTTAATTAAAGCACTCATAGAATTCAAAGATGTTTTTGCATGGTCATATGACGACATGCCGGGCTTGAGCACTGATTTAGTGGTTCACAAATTTCCCACCGATCCAATGGTGCCTCCTGTCAAGCAAAGGTTGGGAAAATTCAAGCCTGATATGAGTGTGAGAATTAAGGAAGAAATCACCAAACAGTTGGAAGCAAAGGTCATTCGAGTCACTCGATATCCTGTTTGGTTAGCTAATATCGTTCCTGTACCAAAGAAAGACGGCAAAATTAGAGTATGCGTCGACTACCGCAATCTTAACAAAGCAAGTCCAAAGGATAATTTCCCATTACCCAATATCCATATTTTGATCGATAATTGCGCCAAGCATGAGATAGGATCTTTCGTGGATTGTTATGCCGGGTATCATCAAATTCTAATGGATGAAGAAGATGCAGAAAAGACGACATTCATCACACCATGGGGAACTTATTGCTACCGGGTAATGCCATTCGATTTGAAGAACGCCGGATCAACTTACATGAGAGCAATGACCACAATGTTTCATGATATGATACACAAGGAGATTGAGGTATACGTGGACGATGTGATCATAAAATCAAAGCATCAGGCCGACCACGTTGGGGATTTGAGGAAATTCTTCTTAAGACTTCGCAGGTACAACCACAAGCTTAACCCTGCCAAATGCGCATTTGGAGTTCCATCTGGAAAGTTGCTGGGATTCATAGTTAGTCGACGAGGCATCAAGCTAGACCCATCAAAAATCAAAGCCATCCAAGAATTGCCACCTCCAAGGAACAAAACTGAAGTAATGAGTTTGTTGGGAAGGTTGAATTACATCAGCAGGTTTATTGCTCAGCTTACGACAACCTGTGAGCCTATTTTCAAATTGTTGAAAAAGGAAGCTGCGGTCAAATGGACCGATGAGTGTCAAGAGGCGTTTGATAAGATAAAAGGATACCTGTCGAACCCACCCGTGTTGGTCCCGCCAGAGCCAGGAAGACCTCTGATTCTTAACTTGACGGTCTTGGAAAATTCATTTGGTTGTGTATTGGGGCAACATGACCTCACCGGCAGAAAAGAACAGGCCATCTACTACCTTAGCAAGAAATTCATAGCTTATGAGGTTAAGTATACTCATCTGGAGAAGACATGTTGCGCCCTAACGTGGGTAGCTCAGAAGTTGAAACACTATTTGTCGTCCTACACTACTTACCTCATTTCGCATCTGGATCCGTTGAAATATATTTTTCAAAAGCCTATGCCAACAGGGAGACTTGCAAAGTGGTAGATATTGCTCACAGAATTTGACATTATCTATGTGACTCAGACTGCAATGAAAGCCCAAGCGTTGGCCGATCATTTAGCTGAAAACCCGGTCGATGAGGAGTACGAGCCATTGAAAACCTATTTTCCCGATTAAGAAATAATGCATATCGATGAGATGGAGCAAATTGAAAAACCTGGCTGGAAACTTTTCTTTGATGGGGCCGCTAAGATGAAAGGAGTCGGGATAGGAGCTGTAATCATTTCTGAAACAGGGCATCGCTATCCTGTTACAGCTCAACTACGATTTTATTGCACCAATAATATGGCTGAATATGAAGCTTGTATTTTGGGGTTAAGGCTAGCCGCAGACATGGGTATCCAGGAAATATTAGTCATGGGAGTTCGGATCTTCTAGTACATCAAATTCAAGGAGAATGGGAAACCCGAGACTTGAAGCTCATACCATACCGACAATGTCTACATGATCTTTGTCAGCGGTTTCGATCAGTGGAGTTCCGGCATATTCCAAGGATCCATAATGAGGTTGCTGATGCATTAGCTACCCTGGCATCAATGTTGCACCATCTGGACAAAGCTTATGTGGATCCACTGCATATTCAAGTCCACGATCAGCACGCTTACTGCAATATGGTTGAAGAGGAATTTGACGGTGAACCGTGGTTCCACGACATCAAGGAGTATATCAGAATGGGGATATATCCAGCACAAGCCATAGGGGATCAAAAGAGAAACATTAGGCGATTGGCAAATGGATTCTTCTTAAGCGGAGAAGTTTTGTATAAAAGAACACCGGACCTTGGATTATTAAGATGCATAGATGCCAGACAAGCTATGGCTGTCATGTCTGAAGTACATTCGGGAGTTTGCGGACCCCACATGAGCGGATATGTGTTGGCAAAGAAAATCCTCCGAGCTGGTTACTATTGGCTTACCATGGAGCGAGATTGTATCAGTTTTGTGCGCAAGTGTCATCAATGCCAGATGTCACACCTCCTTTTTGCGCGCCCCGCCCAGAAGGGTAAGATGCGCGAGGGAGTTTTTCCAATTTAAGTGACAATATTCGAAATGGGATTATTTATTTAATTCAGAGTCGCCACTTGGGAAAGGTTTGGCTTTTGGTGTCCCAAGTCACCGGTTTATCTTGAATCCCATATCGAGGAAATTTTCGACTTTTCCAAATGAAGTCTGTGAACCAGAAATTCTAAGTAAGGAATTCTGTTGACCCGAGGGAAGGTGTTAGGCACCCTCGAATCCCGTGGTTCTAAAACGGTCGCTTAAATTGTTATAAAGGCTAAATATCTGATTTCAATATATGTTATGACTTACGTGCTTTTATTAAGTTTAAACTGCTTTTACAATTATCATTTATTTTTTATAGAATTGCAACGTCGTGAAAATGCATCTCGAACCACGTCACAATCAATGCACCCGTGGTTATTAATACATTTCGACTCCGTTGAGGTTTGGATCTGGGTCACATCAATGTGCACCCGAGTTTAAGAATGTAATCTAATTAAGCCGTGCCTAAAGCGACTAGCGTGTTGTTATTTTAGGAAGGCCGCAAAATTCGCTAAACGGCATGTCCCGAATTCTAAGCATTTTAATGTATACATTTAGAGGGCCCCGCAGCTGGTGCATTTTGTTTGTTGAGGCTCGCCTCATTTTTATTTAAAAGGATAAACCTACAGTGACTACATTTCTATTGTGTTCGTCTCTAATAAAATGAAAGAAGAAGGAATGCGTGATAATTACATGCTTGACCAACTTCGGATTCTTATTTGATTATCTGATAGTTGTTTACGAGGCATGAATTGTTTTGTGCCTCATTTCATGGATGAACATGTTGTTAAATTGCTAGAGGAAATTAATATACAAGATTAATAAAACTGCTAAAAAAGCCTATGTTAAATGTTCTTCAAATCCGAATTTGAAACTCACTTATTTAAACCAGGTTAGTAGAATTAACATATCGGAAACTGTTACTAATAGGGTTTGAACGTGATCATGTGAACTGCCTAAAAAGATCCAATAAAACTACATTATATCTGGCAAGATTAAGGCATTCTGCTCTATACATGCAGAATATAGCCAAAAAGTTATCTAATTACCTGTGTGCCAAAACAACTCATGCATTCCTTATCATACAACCCACTAAACAACTGAAATCACAATTTGAAACAAACTAAGCTGCAATTAAGTACAAGGCTACCTAATGTGTTTCTTTATTGAATTACAAACTAAACAAGTTACACAAACCTAATAACATTTGTAAAAATTGTAACTGCAGCAACGAATGATTAAACTCCCGCATATCTTTTATTTCATGCTTTCATTGTTACATCAGATTCAAAGTTCTAGTATGTACCTGGATGTTGGATACAACAGAAGAAGCAAGGGGGTCAGTTAGAGCAATAGAAGCAATACCAAACAGCAGCAGTGGCAGCAGGTAACAAATAGAACAAATCCCAGTGCAAGAGGCAGCTAGAGCCGATGGAAAATGGCAGAATGACAGCAATAACCAGTAGTATAGAAACAGAGATCCAGACAATCCAATTCCAAGAGAAACAACCAATACGAACCAACCAATAAACTTAGCTGATACTTGAAAGAAAACAGAACTGATTGAACAGTTTGCACAAACTGAGAATCGAACAAACAGCAGGAAGAAAACAGTTTCTGATTTTTGTATGTTTTTCTCTCTCGTATGTGTGTCTGTATAAGCCTCTCTATGATATCCCTCTCACTATCTCTTTTCTTTTCAAAATCCAGTGCCAATTTTCAGTCTTGAAATCTATTTGATTTATCAAAAAAAATTCTTTTTCAGTGTTCTGTCTTTCAAACCTCAGTTCTCAATGTTCAGCCCCCTTTTCTAATGGAAGTTCCCCTCTTATAAGCCTAACATCAGGCCATTTAAACAACCCGTTAATCAATCAGAAAACCCCTCCCATGTGCTGTCTTCTTTTTCAGTTTCCACTCAAACCTTTAAGTATACAACCCTCCCATGATATTCCTGACAGTACCCATTAACATTTATTAAACTAAAAAGCAGACAGGGGCAGCAAGAATATAATCTGACAACACATGCTGTCAAACTATTTTAATCAAAAGGGCTTTTATGCACATGTTGTGCACCAATGCACATGCCCTCCAATTCAGATTGCAGCTAACAATCCAACCTTTTTATTTTCAGATTCAAATACAGCAACTATAAGTAGCCATACTTGATTCTTACTTTGATTCAAACAAAGTTGCAGCAGGCAACATATTCAATTGTTAACATTCGAACTACTGAAATTAATTGACGACATATGTCGACTCGACTATACTAATCATAACATGTACAATCGTAGCCAAAGATCAGAAATCCAAACAGTATGAACAAGGGGTTCAGATTGCAATGTCGATACAGAAATGACCTTGGGAACTAATTGAATGACCAATTACAAATTCAAATCGAATATTCAGTTTACAAAACACACACATCATCAGTGAATAAAAAAAATTGACCATGTACAGAGGCCCAGGCAAGGTGGGCAGGACACAATCAACAAAACTTAAAGCAAATCATGCGAACAAACTTTTAACACACATGAATTAAATAATAATAAAACAAACTTACCTTAAAAACCTTAAAAATCAGGAATCCTTAGATTGGATTTGAACAGACCCTTCTTGGGGTTGAACGGACTTTAATCGAAGTGTTTCTCAAATGAGAAACACTTCGATTAAGGTCCATTAGACCCTAATCACTTGGCTCAAACAGACACGGACCAGGCTTGGGGTTTCTAACGTTCATAGATGGTAGATTTGGGATTTGGGTTTCCATGGTTAGATTCGGACCAAACGAAGCATGGTTTGGTCACAAGGGAGGTCCGGGACTGTCTGGTACGAGTCTAGGGCAGATCGGTGTAGATCGAATTTTGACTCGAATCTTCAAATGAAGATTCGAGAAGGTGGGATGGGATTTGAGCTAAGCGGTTAACAGATCCATGTTCAGGGCGGTGAGATGGTCCTACGGTGTTAAGGTGGGAGTCACCGGCGTCAAGGCCGTCGGGATTAATGGTGAAGGAAAAGGGGGCGGCTAGGGTTTCGTGGGGAAGGGGATGAGGACGAAGGCGGGGGTCTTGGATAGGGGGCAGGGTATGGTAGGAAAGCTTATATATGGAATGGGTGGATTGATCTCAGCCGTTGGATGAGGCGATATGGAAGGCCAAGATCTTTCAGCTGATGGGGAAACGGTGTCGTTTCAAATTCCAGGGTTTGGGGAAAAGGGAAAAGTTTAGTTTAGGGTTTAAACCCTAATGCTGACTGAAATGAAAAAGTTCAGTTTAGGGTTTAAAACCCTAATGCTGATTAGAGAGAAAAGTTCAGTTTAGGGTTTAAAACCCTAATGCTGACTGAATGGAAAAGTTTAGTTTAGGGTTTAAAACCCTAATGCTGACTAAAGGAAAAAGTTCAGTTTAGGGTTTAAAACCCTAATGCTGACTGAAGGAAAGAGTTCAGTTTAAAGTTTAAAACCCTAATGCTGACTAAAATGAAAAGTTCAGTTTAGGGTTTAAAACCCTAATGCTGACTAAAGGAAAAAGTTCAGTTTAGGGTTTAAAACCTTAATGCTGACTGAATGGAAAAAGTTCAGTTTAGGGTTTAAAATCCTAATGCTGACTGAATGGAAAAGTTCAGTTTAGGGTTTAAAACCCTAATGCTGACTAAAGAAAAGACTTCAGTTTAGGGTTTAAAACCCTAATGCTGATTAAAGGAAAAAGTGCAGTTTAGGGTTTAAAACCCTAATGTTGACTGAATGGAAAAGTTCAGTTTAGGGTTTAAAACCCTAATGCTGATTAAAGGAAAAAGTTCAGTTTAGGGTTTAAAACCCTAATGCTAACTGAATGGAAAAGTTCAGTTTAGGGTTTAAAAACCCTAATCCTGATTAAGTGGGAACAGTTCAGTATAGGGTTTAAAACCCTAATGCTGACTAAATGGAAAAGTTCAGTTTAGGGTTTAAAACCCTAATGCTCACTGGCTGGGGACAAAGTTCGAGAATACTAACTGACCTCTTTTTTTTGAATTTTCCTGTTTTAGTAGAAGATAAAAGAGAGTCTCGTAGAAACTTACCTTTCGAGTGAATTCCTTATTGCCAAAATGTTTCTTGTACCCATGTACCTTCTTCTTTGGGTGACACCTGCTTCTTGCATGGTTGTCTTGGATTATACCTGTTTCAACTTTTCAGACAAAAAACAATTGTTAGTTCGGAAATGACTGTTGGTTCGGGGACCTTGATCGTTCCAGTTGCTTTGTTGTGTCCTTATTTCTGTTGCGAAGTCCTGCCATTGATTGGATTAAAATGGCGAAACCCTTTAGACTGCTCAGGTTTGTATTTCCAGATTCTGTGATGATTTGCCTCGTAAGGCTCTTTTTTTTTTGTGTCCCGTTTTGCTTGGAGATTCTCAACGGGGATTTTATTGGAGGTATTCTGTGGGGATTTGTACAAAGGGAAGCTCTGTGGGGGGAATATTTACAAAGTGGATTCTTTGTGTGGATTTTTGTACAACGGGGACATGCTGGGGATTTGTTTCAAAGCGGACTTTCCAGGATTTGTTGGGGTAAGCTTGCTGGGGAATTTTACAAAAGGACTCGCTGGGAATTTATTAGTATTAACAAAGGGAAAACTTTGTGGGGATCTGTACAAGAGAGAAAATCTGTGTGGATTTCGTTGGGGCAGACTCTTTGGGGAATATTTACGCAGTGGATTCTTTGCGCGGATTTGTACAAAGGGAAACCCTGTGGGGATTTGTACGAGGCGGACTTGCTGGGGAAATTTCTCTCTTTCCTATTTACTTCGAGCGCAGTCAAACATCATGATTCATCAGGTTTGGACAAACGTACCAACGAAACGAGGTGTTTTCCTTTATGAAACGGAATTTTGTGAAACTAAACCTGCCACCTGTCCTTTCCGGTATATCTGGAACTTGGGGTTAAACATGAAAGGGATTCGAAGAAAAACAAAGAAAGGAGAAAGCAAATTTCAGAAAAAGGAGTGTCCCTTCCGGGACGAGAAAGACTTATCTGAGGAAGGCAATGCTGGCTTTAAATGGATATGACATGCTCTTTGGACTGGACGCCTGACTTTCAATGAACTTAGGTTTCCCCGAACCAAAACGGATCTGTGATCCCAAACCGGTGGAACTTTGTCGAGACCTCCTTGGGTGGAGTCATTCTTTCGGCCAACAGCGCCCTTTGCGGGTTTTCGCTGGCTGACCTCTCTCATTTCTCTTCCTGTCATCGCTTGATAGCACTCTTTGCGAGTTTTTACTAAACAAGCTCTCTCATTTTGGTTTCTCTACTCCCGTCGCCTCGCGGTGCCCGAAGGTTTTCACCGACGAGACTCTCTCATTTTATCTCTCTCAATTTAGAGTGTGCCGGCCTCCATTCGTGACACTTCTTGGCTTCCCGCTATCTTTGGTAATTGATCTGAAGGATTGTGCTTGGTAAAGAGAGGTAGATGATACTAACTTCTAAACCGCTTGACGTGCCCCGACTTCAATTTCAGGGTAAATGGGATTTTATTGGTGCTGTGACTGAACCTCAGGGAGAGGCTGCCTACGTATCCTTTCGGAATCAAGTCAAACGTAGTTCAGGCTCTCGTCATTTTTTTTTAATTGGTCGCCGAAGGGATTTGACCGGCTCAAATGGCTTGTAGAGAGAGTTGGTAGTGTTTGGGAGTAGTGGGGAATAAAACCTTCGTCATTTCAAATGTGTCAGGATCGCCGAGGCGTCACTCAGACGTAGTATCTCTTGACTGCATCTGCATTTACTGCTATTTCGGGGTCATTTCCTTCGATATCACCTAGATACAATGCTCCTCTCGGCAATATTTTCCTGATGATGTATGGGCTTTTCCAATTTGGAGCAAATTTCCCTTTTGCTTCCTGGTGATGTGGCAGAATACGCCTCAGTACCAGCTGACCTACTTCGAAATTCCTGGGTCGGACTTTCTTGTTGTAAGCACGGGCCATTCTTCTTTGGTACAATTGTCCGTGACAAACCGCGGTCATTCGCTTTTCATCGATCAAAGTCAATTGCTCTAATCGAGTCTTGACCCACTCGCTGTCTTCGATTTCTGCTTCAACAATGGTTCGAAGCGAAGGGATTTCTACTTCTGCTGGTATCACAGCCTCGGTCCTATAAACCAAAAGATAAGGAGTTGCTCCTAATGATGTGCGTACCGTAGTACGATATCCCAACAATGCAAATGGTAACTGCTCGTGCCACTGTCGGGAACCTTGGATCGTTTTCCTCAAAATCTTCTTGATGTTTTTGTTCGCCTTTTCCACAGCGCCATTGGCCTTCGGCCGATAAGGAGTAGAATTCCTATGCGTTATTTTGAATTGCTCGCATACATCTCCCATCAAGTGACTGTTCAAGTTTGCTGCGTTATCTGTAATGATAGTCGCAGGAATACCGAAACGACAGATAAGATTTGAGTGTACAAAATCCACTACAGCTTTTTTAGTGACCGACTTGAGAGTGACAGCCTCTACCCATTTTGTGAAGTAGTCGATGGCAACCAGTATAAATCTGTGTCCATTTGAAGCCTTTGGCTCGATTGGTCCAATGACGTCCATGCCCCAGGCGACAAATGGCCAAGGTGCAGACATGGGATGCAGTTCCGTGGGAGGTGCATGAATCAAATCACCGTGCACCTGACACTGATGACACTTCCGAACGAAGCTAAAACAGTCCTTTTCCATGGTCATCCAGTAATAACCTGCTCGAAGGATTTTCTTCACTAAGACATACCCGTTCATGTGAGGTCCACACACACCTGCGTGTACTTCGTGCATGATCTTCCTCGCCTCCTCGGCGTCGACACATCTTAGTAGATTGAGGTCCGGGGTCCTCTTGAACAACAATTCACCGCTCAGAAAGAAACCACTTGCATGCCGCCTAATGGTTCTCTTTTGATCTCCAGTAGCATGCTCGGGGTATTCTTGCGTCTTCAGGAACCTCTTGATGTCATGGTACCAAGGCCGCATATTTGATCCCGCCTCGATTACATTGCAGTAACCGTGTCTTTCCCTGATTTGGATTTCCAAAGGATCGACTTGGGCGTTGCCCGGGTAGGGTAGCATTGAAGCCAGAGTAGCAAGTGCATCCGCTAGTTCATTGTGACACCTCGGGATATACCTGAACTCTATTGTTTTAAAACGCTTGTCGAGGTCCTCCACGTGCTGTCGGTAAGGGATAAGTTTGACATCCCGAGTTTCCCATTCACCTTGGGCTTGCCGGATAATCAAGTCAGAATCTCCCATAATCAGTAAGTCTTCGACATCCTGATCGATCGCCATATGCATGCCCATAATGCAGGCTTCATACTCAGCTGTATTGTTTGTGCAAAAGAAACACAGTCTAGCTGTGGTGGGATAATGTTGACCAGAAGGCGAAATCAAAATTGCCCCAATCCCTACACTTTTGGCGTTTAAAGCTCCATCAAAGAACATCTTCCAAACAGGAGCGTCCTCCGAGACCACTTCTACGGTGTTTACTTCCTCATCTGGAAAGTAGGGCTCAATGGCTGGTTTTCCTCATCGATTGGATTTTTGGCCAAATGATCCTCTAGCGCCTGGGCTTTCATTACCGTGCGAGTGACATAGACTATGTCAAATTCAGTAAGCAAGATTTGCCACTTAGCCAATCTTCCAGTAGGCATCGGTTTCTGAAATATATACTTCAAAGGATCCAACCTGCTTATGAGGAAGGTAGTGTGAGTTTGAAGATAATGTCTCAGCTTTTGAGCAACCCATGTCAGAGCGCAACATGTTCTTTCCAGCAGAGTATACTTGGCCTCGTAGCCGGTGAATTTCTTGCTCAAGTAGTAGATCGCTTGTTCTTTCTTTCCGGTTATGTCATGTTGCCCGAGGACGCAACCGAAAGAGTTCTCCAAGACTGTCAGATATAAGAACAGTGGTCTTCCTAGCTCTGGCGGGACCAAAACTGAGGGATTCGAAAGGTATTCTTTGACTTTATCAAAGGCTTCTTGACACTCAGCTGTCCATTTGATTGCCGCATCTTTCCTTAACAGCTTGAATATGGGCTCACACGTGCTTGTCAGCTGGGCAATAAATCGACTGATGTAGTTCAATCTGCCCAACAAACTCATCACGGCTTTCTTTGTTCTCGGGGGAGGTAGATCTCTGATAGATTTTATCTTAGTTGGATCTAATTCAATACCTCTCCTGCTCACTATAAAGCCCAAAAGCTTGCCCGATGGAACTCAGAAAGCACATTTGGCTGGGTTCACCTTCAAGTCATACTTCCTTAGTCTCTCGAAGAACTTCCTTAAGTCTTGGATGTGATTATCCTGCGTCCTGGACTTGACTATCACGTCGTCCACGTACACCTCTATTTCCTTATGCATCATGTCATGAAAAATGGCAGTCATGTCCCTCATGTAAGTAGCCCCAGCATTCTTCAAACCAAATGGCATGACCCGATAACAGTAGGTTCCCCAAGGCGTGGTGAAGGCAGTTTTCTCGGCGTCCTCTTCATCCATCAATACCTGATGATACCCAGCGTAACAATCTATGAAAGACTGTATCTCGTGTTTGGTGCAATTATCAACGAGGATGTGGATGTTGGGCAGTGGGAAATTATCTTTGGGACTTGCTCTATTCAAATCTCGGTAATCTACACATACCCGAGTCTTCCCGTCCTTTTTCGGTACTGGAACCACATTTGCCAACCATGTTGTATACTGGACTACCCGAATCACTCCCGTTTTCAGTTGTTTGGTGATCTCCTCTTTAATTTTGTCACTGACCTCAGTTTTGAACTTTCGTTGCTTTTGTTGAACTGGAGGAAAGTCAGGATGAATCGGCAATTTATGAACCACTAGATCAACACCTAGTCCCGGCATGTCATCATATGACCAAGCAAACACGTCTTTAAATTCAAAAAGAAGTTGAATTATCGCATCTCGCGTTTTCTTGTCCGTGTGAATGCTTATTTTGGTCTCTCGGATTTCTTCAGGAGTTCCTAAATTAACCGGTTTAGTGTCATTCAAATTTGGCTTAGGTTTATTCTCAAAATGTTCCAACTATCAGTTTATTTCCCTAAAAGCTTCTTCTTCATCATATTCCGGTTCTGGATTCATTAATTCACAGTTAAATAGCTCGTTGTGATCTGGGCGTGAAGTCCGCAAGCATGTCATATTTAAAGCCGCATTATTATAACTGAAAGGAAAGATAAAAGGAAGAATAACAAAAATCAGAACAAAGGAAAAAAGGGGAAAGCAAATGACAATTTTTTCATTTTCTTTGGGAAGTTGGAAGACAACAATGTTTACAACTTAGAAATTCAAAACAACAATTGAAAGGAAGAAAACTTTCAAGTTATGTCCTGGAAATAACTTGTGACACAGGAAAGGTGGCAGGACAGGTCTACCCGGACTTCCGTCTAGTCGGGAATGGCGTGGCCTCCCAGTTTCGAAGTTTAGCGTTCGGTCCCACGTACAACATCTCAACAGTGCTTGTGCCTTCACCTGGTTGAACCATGTGAGTCTCGTAGAGCATTTCTCTCATTGCCCCACATATCTCTTCGATTTCCTCAGCTGTGAAGACCTCATCGTCTTCTTCTTCGGTGTATCTTGGCCTGATGAAAGTTTCTTATAAATCCGGCAATGGTCGAGGTAACTTCCAACCCTCATTTTTCCTTTTCTTTGCCCACTCTTCATCTCCTGGAGTGGGTTTGAAACATAGTCCAAAAGGTTTCTTGGTGGTCGGCAAGGTGATGGGTTCTGTTATTCTCTGCAGGGTTCGTCCAAGCCCTTTCCCTGGCCTAAATCCATGCCGGATCATCTCTTTGGCCACCATAACTGAGGCGTTAGACAAGAAAGGCTGGGGGCAGGGTATTCCCTCTTCATGCTGCTCTGCTAGTACAATCTCGAAAGCTTGATAGACCGTGTGTTCGCTCCCTTCTCTTGGTTAAAGATATGGGATGGATGGGTCCCGATAAATAGCATACTCGTCTTCTCCATGGACCACGATCTCTCAGTCTTCGTACTCAAACTTCACCATCTGGTGAAGAGTGGAAGGCACAGCTCCTGCCGCATGGATCCAAGGTCTGCCGAGGAGAAAATTATAGGATGTATCCATGTCGAGCACCTGGAAGGTCACTTCAAACTCGACTAATCCTATGACCAACAACATGTCTATTTCCCCCATGGTATCTCTCTTGATACCGTCAAAAGCCCTTACGCAGACATTATTGGGTCGGATTCTTCCGATCCCAATTTCCATTCTTTGTAGCGTGGAGAGCGGGCAAATGTCAACACCTGAGCCTCCATCCAACATCACCCTCTTGACATAGTAGTCCTCGCATTTAACTGTTAGATGCAGAGCTTTGTTGTGAGCCGCTCCTTCTGGAGGTAAGTCATTCTTGCTGAAAGAGATTTGGTTAACGGCGAAAAACCTTTTTGTCATCCGTTCCAGTTGTTCAGCTGAGGTTTCAACTGGCACGTATGCTTCATTCAGGGTTTTCAGTAAGATCTTTTGATGCTCGACCGACCTCATCAACAATGATAGCATGGACACTTGCTCGGGGTACTTGCGCAGTTGATCTATCACTTCGTAATCCGGCATTTTCATTTGTTGGAAGGACACTTCCGCTTCTTCAACGCTTACAGGCTTCTTTGGTGGGAAGCGTCTCTGTGTGGCGTTGTTCAGCTCTTGGGTGTTTGAATGCCTTCCAATGAAAGTATTTTCCGGAAGTTCCCCCATGACTTCTTTACCTTTGTACGTTACCAACGTCCTCTGATAGTTCCATGGTACTGTGGACAGGTTTGTCATTGGCTTTTGTGGCACGCGTCCAATAACCATTGGCTTATTCAGCCGAGGTGGTTGAATCATCCCACGGACCACATAGGCCCCCTTTGGCACGTACATAGGTTTTGCCTTTTTGACCCCGAAGCTCTGCGGCTTCCCTGTTCGACCTCGTGGTATGTAAAGAACTCCATCCTTTACCGGTACCACTTTCTTCTCCACCTTCTTTTCAGGCTCGCTCTTTACAGCATTGGCCTCCTCCCCCTTTTCTGGTTTCTGGTCTGTCTCAAGCCTTTTCCCCGTGTCGACAATGGCGATTATAGCCTTCAAAGCAGGGTCGAATTCTTTGTCTTCGCAAATCATTCCGATCAGCGGCTCGTTATTATGAGCAGGTAATGGATTGTTAGTCACATTTGGGACCTCCTCGTCCCTTAGCACTATTTTCCCTTGTTCTATTAAATTCTCGACCACTCTTTTCAACGACCAGCAGTCATTTGTATCGTGCCCCTCGGCTCCTGAATGATAGGCGCATCTGACCCCGGCTTTGTAAGAAGGTGACGTCGGGTTTTGCCTTGTCTGAGGGACTGGCTGCAGGAAACCCAATTGGACTAGCTTCGGGAACAAAGTAGAGTATGGTTCACCGATGGGCGTGAAAGTCCTCCTCCTGGGTGGCTCTTGAGGGCGGAAGTTACTTTGCGGAGGTTGCGGGTTATAGTGGTTGCGGTAATGAGGCTGATTTCTGGGAGGTGGAGCTTAGCCTCGGTTGGCTTGTTGCGGCGGATGGACATAAGGTTGGGCATTCATGACCATATAAGGTTGATGAGCAAATGCCAGATTTGAGTGGGGGTAGTAGTGTTGTGGGGTTCTTTCCGGAAAACGGGGTCGAAGATTACGATATTCCCTTGTTCCTGAGGCTGCTATGGCCGTTTCTTCCTTTTTCTTCCCTCTTGCCATTCCTCCGGACCCGCTTTGGACGGATTGGGAGGTCGCCCTTATGGCTGCTTGACTCAAAATCCTACCTGTTTTCAGACCATTCTCCACCATCTCTCCAATCTTAATTGCTTCTGCAAACGGCTTTCCTATGGCTGACATCATGTTTTGGAAATAGTCAGACTCTTGAGCCTGGAGAAAGGTAGTGACCATTTCCACTTCATCCATGGGAGGCTTCACCCTCGACGCCTGCTCGCGCCACTTAATAGCATACTCTCTGAAGCTTTCTAAAGGTTTCTTTTTCAAGTTCGACAGAGAATTTCGGTCTGGTGCGATGTCGATGTTATACTGGAATTGTCTCACAAAATCTCTAGCGAGATCATCCCAGACATGCCATCGGGACATGTCCTGGTCCATGTACCATTCTGAGGCTATTCCTATCAGACTTTCCCCGAAATATGCCATTAGCAATTCCTCTTTTCCGCTGGCTCCCCTTAATTGGTTGCAATATTTCTTTATGTGAGCAATGGGGTCACCGTGCCCGTCGTACTTCTCAAACTTTGGGGTCTTGAAACCCACTGGTAGGTGTACGTGAGGGAACATGCATAGGTCGGCGTAAGAGACGCTCTTCTGTCCGCTCAAACCTTGCATATTCTTCAAACTCTGTTCAAGGCTTCTCATTCTTTTGGCCATCTCATTTTGTTCTGCAATTCTGGGGTTCTGATCCTGCCCGGGTGCAAGCTCGCACTGAGGTGGTGGAGGATTAGTGCTGGTAGCGAACCTAGTTGGTTCCATTGAGAAGGAGGGTGCTTAGAATGTAAAGGAGGATGAGTCAAAGCTTGGCTTGTAGGTAGAAGGTTGTGCCGTAGTCGGGCAGTGCAGTGCAGTAAAGATGTTCGTGTTTGCATCGGTGGCTGACATTCGGGGATGAGGCTCAGAAGGCGATCCAGCAGAGAAGGCTGAAGTAGCTAGGTACCCGAATGGGGTAGCAGGATAATTTATGGGGACATTAGAAGTCCCGCTTGACCTGGAGAATAACTCAGGGAATCCGGGGACGACACTTGGCGGCTCTTTTCCATTATTCCAGTCGTCCAGCATTTCCAACATGCGGAGCCGTAGGATTTTATTTTCCTCCGCAGTTGCGGACTCGGCTGTGAGGACAGCCGAGATCGAACTTTCCTCGGAAACAGGGATTGTTGGCAACAGAATCTCTGAAGACATTTCTACACCTCCTTTTGACCTTGTGAAGTAAGTGTGAGCACTGCCTCCTATCTTAACAATAGGTAATAGAACACTCCCTTTCGACCTCGTGAAGTATGAGTGCGAGGCCAGACTTTCACCAAACCAATCGCCTTTTCCAAAGACCTGGAGGAACTCAACGACAAACGAACGGTTAATTCGAAATAAATAACAGATAGGCAATCTCACATTGGGCATGATGCACCTATACAGTTAAGTGGATTCCTATATGTTTGCGATGAAAACATGCATCATTCCGGCATTCTTTTTAGGCTTTTTTATTATTTTCCCCCTTTTTCAATTTTTTTTCTCTTTGGTTAAATCGCGACCGGATCCGATGAGGATTTCCTACGTATCACGATGCCACGTGAATCAGATCATTACGTAGTTCAAAAACACGAATGAGCGTAAAAGAAACAACCTTTTTATTGTTGAAACAATCTATTACAAACTATATTTTGCAAAAGAAAGAGCAAACTTTGAAAATAAACCTAGACTCAAAATAGACTAAAATCACCCTGATGGGGAAAAACAGGCAGAAGATGCTAAGATACAGAATGGACTTATGAGTACATTATGGTTTTGAAATTGGTACCCGCGGGGCATCGTTCGGCCTCGCCGTGGTCCTAGGTGTGATATCCCTCTCAAGCTGCTCCAGCTCATGCATGGTCTGCTTGACATAACCCATCACTGCCGAGAGGACGGTCACACTGGTCATGTTCTCACATCGTAGACATCGCCTGGTGATGGCATGGGCAATGGCCTTGATCCTATCTCTTGTTTGCTTCTTCTCTATGAGTAGGCGTCTTATCTGATCGCTATACATCTTGAATACCTGAGAATCCTGTATATGTTGATTCTTCAGTCGCCGTACTTCTAACTTCATCTGGGCTAACAAGTCTTGTGCCAGTATCTGCTCTCAATTTGGAAATCCTTGGCCTGATTAACTGTTTTGATTTCAAGTATGGCCATCTCTCTCTTCATTCTGACAATAGTTTTCTCGTGGTCGCCTTTCAATTGATTCAAGTGTCGGCGATGCTTATCTGTTCTTGTATCCCACTGTGCCCTGAGCTCCGCTATGATGTTTTTAGATTTCTCTAAACCCTCTTGCCATTCCCTGACTTCACTTTTTAGCCTTTTTATCAACTGCTCGTCTGATCGACGCCTTGGCTGCTTATCCGCATCCATCCTTATCTGTTTGATCTGGGCTTTGAGCATTTCGTTTTCCTGAATCAACCTGTTCCGCTCTCCTAGTTCGGTAGCAAATTGCACGTTGTGCTCATACTTCAGGCTTTCCACTTGTTGCTTTAACCTGCTGATTTCGGCGCAATAGCCTCTTTCTTTTGCTAACCAATCCCACTACCTTTGCGACGATTCGGTGAAATTCAGGATGTGGGGTCTCTTAGCCGGCCTTTCATGCTCAAGTTCCCTTCTATACCATGCAAGGTAACCTGGTGCCGTATCACCTTTGGCTCGATCCCGTACGCAAGTATCTGATTTCAAATATTGACTCACTCCAGATTTGGCGAATTTTCGCTTCTGGAAACTGTCCGTCAGGACTTATCTCAACTGTTTGAGCGCTAAGATCTTCCTCATGCGGTACTGTCTGGCATCTTCCGAGCTGTCTCAAAACTCGGAAGGGCACGTAAGGTTGAATGCTCTTAAGCCCCATCAATAAGAAATGAGTTCTAGCTGCTGGCATATATATGACCTCATCAACAGGCAACCATCCCAGCGTCCACTGTATTTGGCTGGCAGTAAGAGCTTGAAAGAACGAGGTCCATGCCATGACTCCTTTGGGCAAACTGATTTCTTTGGTTCTCGTGTAAAATTCTTCTATGCAAGTCTTT
The DNA here is from genome assembly GCF_000715075.1 of Nicotiana tabacum. Classification (NCBI taxonomy): domain Eukaryota; kingdom Viridiplantae; phylum Streptophyta; class Magnoliopsida; order Solanales; family Solanaceae; genus Nicotiana; species Nicotiana tabacum. The sequence continues at coordinate 141,078,166 of NC_134082.1, forward strand.
TCCGGGGAACCATGGCTCAAAATATCGGAACGATGGCAGAGGTGCTCGGTCATCCACATTTGTAGGAGCAAGTTACAACCTTCGAAGAAATTTCCCCTAGCTTTACAAGCTGTAAGAGCTCGAAAGATGTCAGATACCACCATAGGCGCGAGAGTACTGTCACTTTGCGTGAGTAAGGTGCTGACGACCCCGTATATCTTCAAATAAATATTTCCGTCTTTCCTTGGAAATACCAGAAGGCCCAGGAACATCATCATGAAAGCTACCCGTCTGTGTTTGTCCCACTTCTGACGAATACCTTTGCTGCACAGTTTGTTTATTGGATTATTGAATCCCTCTTCATGACCGTACCTATCATATATGAAGCATGGAGTACAAAAACCGGCAGCCAGATCCGGGTTGTGGACCGTTCTAGGTATCTTCAGTGAATCCAGGAACCGATGTACCGTGACAGCTCTTGGGGCGACCAAGTATTTTAGCCTTAACGGAAGTTCAGCATTTCCGATGTACCCTGCCATTTCTTCCAAAGTCGGGGTGAGTTCAAAATCAGAGAAATGGAAAACATTGTGCGTCGGGTCCCAGTAGGTAACCAAAGCTCTTATGATATCTCCCCGAGGCTGGATTTCCAACAAACCCACGAGACCTTTCAGATATTTCTTGACCTCATCTTGTCCTTCAGCACCTAGATCATTCCACCATAGCCGTAACTCGATAGGGATTTTGGTCATTATTGAAAAATATTCATTTTGCATTGTGCTCATCCTGCACATTTATTAAGGTGTTCTTAACAAAAATAACTTGACTCAAAATATTTTACAAGGAGGATCAAGTTTTCGAACACGGCCTTTCAGCACTTCGGGGATGAAGATTTTAAGGCTGTGTGGGTCAATTGGACAAAATCCTAAACATGACCCAAAAGGTGGCTGTTCATGCTAAGTCAGCCTTCCGGCGTCCCTTTCGGGAACATTCGGCTATGTCTTGATGAAACAGCGTCACCCGACTTCTTTATGACAGAATTTTTTTTATTATTATTTATTATTTTTGGCTATTTTAGCAAAAGGGTGGGATTGAACCCGATGGGGGTTGCCTACGTATCTCACATCCGGTGAGAATCAAACCGGCGTAGTTCGGTACATCGTGAATAG